>NC_133359.1:10564514-10847014 GCF_030506205.2 Paramisgurnus dabryanus
AAAACCAGTTAAAACCAGCCAACGCTTTTGCTAATTTTAGCAGGGTTTCCTCAGAATTTGAAAAGCTTGCTATAGCTTGTACAAAACATTTGCTGTATAAATTGCATTTTCACTCTCAGTCCTCTATTTTTATTAAATAATTTGAGCTACGTGTGAAGCCGTGGAGTAAAATGTATCAGTTTAACCTGTAAATAGTAATATGTTTAAACACAAAATACATGATTGATAATACTGAACACAGCTTTCAACAAAGACATCACATTTTAGCAGTGGTTCTCAAACTTTTTGGCATCCACCCCCCTTGTGTACAAAAGTGTGCATTTCTTCGTAGCCCCCCCCCCCCCCAAAGAAACTTTGTGACATAAAACAATCTCCAATTAAGAACTTGAATTAAATTACAATGTAGTTCTATTGGCCTTATTTTCTGATGTTTATTTTATTTTTCTGAAATTGATCTATAAATGTTATAAAACTGGGCCACCCCTGGCACCATCCTGCACCAAGGTTGTGAACCACTGCATTATATTGTTTTTGTTAAGGTACCAGATTTCTAAAATGTCAATTAAACCCAATTACGAGCATTCAATTTTGACCTGATATGTACATCATACATTAATTTATTAAAATATGTGTCTATTTGATATAAAACTACTCTTAAAGACATATTGAGGATTTTTTTTTGCTTACAGCTCCCCCTGTTGGATTTGTTTTGTAGAAACCAACATGGTCCAGCTGTGCTGTATGGTTGTATCCGACAAGGTTAATTTTAAGGTATAGTTAACCCAAAATGTAAATTTTGTCATCATTTACTCACCCTCAGGTTGTTACCGACCTGTATACATTTCTTTTGTTCTGCTCAACACAAAGGAAGATATTTTGGGC
The DNA here is from genome assembly GCF_030506205.2 of Paramisgurnus dabryanus. Lineage (NCBI taxonomy): Eukaryota > Metazoa > Chordata > Actinopteri > Cypriniformes > Cobitidae > Paramisgurnus > Paramisgurnus dabryanus. Next base: position 10,565,397 of record NC_133359.1, read on the forward strand.
AATGTCTATAACCAAAGCGTTTATGAGCACCATTGACCTCTGTAGTATTTATTTTTCTTACTATGCAGCCAGTGGTGCTCTTGTTTTCTGCTTGCATATGAATATCTTTATTTGTGTTCAGCAGAACAAAGTTGTGTACACAGGTCTGTAACAGCCTGAGGGTGAGTAAATGATGACATAATTTTTATTTTATTTTTGGGTGAACTATCCCTTTAAGTTGCAGCAACTCCACCACAAGGAGGAGCAACTTTCACTAATTCCACACAAATAGGACTACAGTACATTAAATATGACTCTTTATGCTTGATGGTTCAGTATTGCTACCCATAAAAAAATTACTGAGAGGCAACAATATATTATTAAGGGGGATATAATACACCGTGTGTACATTCTGATGGTTACAAAATCTAAGTTTGTTATTAATTTGTGACCTTGTCTGTGCAGTCTAAAGTCTAATCTGATTATGAGATTAGGAGCATCATTCAATCTTTGACATGACCGTACTCAGTCAATATTTAAGATATCAAGGTTATATTTTCACGGAATATTATTTACATTATGTAGGAAGATTCGTCACGTATATTTGATTTTTTCGTTATATTACGAATTTCCGTGTTTTTTCGTGACCGCATAACGAATTTCTGTTTTCGTGTGATTATCACGTATTGGTTACTCAACTGTTTCGTCCTATTTTCAAACCATTGTCCCTTCGGTTTAGGTTAGATTTAAATAAATTACATCCTTACCCAAACCCTATAACGCCAGGCGACATATACAAAAATAAATCAGAAAAATAGTATAAACCAATACACAAAGTGACATAAACCGAATCGACAATGGTTTGAAAATAGGAAAAAGCAGTTGAGTAACCAATACGTGAAACTGACACGAAAACAGAAATTCGGTATACGATCACGGAAAAACGCGGAAATAAAAAAAAAATAAAAAATTTACGTGACTATATCACGAACCTCCGTTAGTTTGTGTAGAGAAAACAGCTAATCACAAAAAATAACAGTAGGTGGGTTTTCACAGCCAGTTTCTATTAACTTCCAAAAATATATTGTGTCTTAAGAGGAATAAAAACTTTATTTAGGGTTTTCAGTAAGTATTTTATTAACAAATAATTTTATGATCACCCCATGCATTGCTTTTAACAACATGCAACAAGAAAACTAAACATAAAGCAGAATTGTGTTAAATGGGTGACCTTAACCTCAGGTAGACACAGATCAATTCTGCTGTATGTATAGTCAACAAGTTAGGTTTCCTGTACACACAGATACTTCGCTAATGTTTATGTTGTTACCCTTATGATAGACTGACATCTGCTGGAAATTCAAAACACCATCATTGCTGGAAATTATCAAACTTTCCTCCAAAATCACTTTTGTAATATACTGAACTGACATTATAATAGACCTGATAATATAAATGTGACTTTGTATGTTTTCTACATAAAATCATTGTACGTGATGCAAAGAACATAATGTAAAAAATATTGATAATACTGACAAAGGTCATGTCAAAGATGGAAATCAATGTGAAATCAATAAAATAAAATGAAACTTTTTAAAAAAAAAGGACATTTCACAAGACTTTTTTAAGATGTAAAATAAATCTTTGGTGTCCATAGAGTACACATAAATGACGTATTTTTGTCTTGTTTTAAGCACAAATATCTAAAAATTCTTAAATTAAGATGTTTTTTCTTGATGAGCAAAACGACCCACGAAAATAAGTCTAGTTTTTAGACCAAAAATATCAAATTTAAGTGATTTTTTTCTTGAATTTAGTGTTTAAGAAAAATATTCAAGATTTTTTTGCTTACCCCATTGGCAGATTTTTTTGCTTGTTTTATGCACAAATTCATTTCAATTTGATATGTTTGGTCTTAAAACTAGACTTATTTTCTTGGGTCATTTTGCTCTCCAAGAAAAAGCATTTTAATTTAAGAATTTTTAGATATTTTTACTGAAAACAAGACAAAAATACTAAGAATTTGTTTTCTTAAAAAATTTTTTTGCAGTGTGAAGTTCTAGCTCAAAATACCATATAGATAATTTATTATAACACTTTGTGAAATTGCCACTTTGTGGGTGTGCCCTTTAAAATGCAAATGAGCTGATCTCTGCACTAAATGGCAGTGCAGTGGTTGGATAGAGCAGATTAAGGGGCGGTATTATCCCTTTCTGACATCACAGGGGGAGCCAAATTTCAATGACCTATTTTTTCACACGCTTGTAGAGAATAGTTTGCCAAAACTAAGTTACTGGGTTGATCTTTTTCACATTTTCTAGGTTGATAGAAGCACTGAAGACCCAATTATAGCACTTAAACATGGAAAATTTAAGGAATCACTCAGCAAACCATCATTTAAGCAGTAGTAAAACCAGTTTGAAGGAGCTTGGAGACCCCTATGACATTCACATCCTCTGTTTCCACAATCAGTTTTCATGAAGGCACTGTTTATGCACCTTCAAACGGACTCACACACTAAAACCACAGACCATCAAGATGAAGCCGCAACTTTAGTTTTCAAATCTAGCATTGGAAGACAAAATGGAAGTCAGCCATTATGCTGAAGCTGCAGTCTCATCTGCTCTCGAAACATCGGGAGATCAACCAACACTGCCAATTAGCAGCAAGTTACTGAGAATGCTGGAGTCAGCAACCAGCTGGTCATCTGCATTTGAGCCAATACAGAGCAATGAAGATGTGTTTGATACAAACGATGGAGCTGTCAGTGAAGCCCCAAGGACGAAACGAGTGAGTACCACCATGGATGAACAGGTACAGTATATTTACATTAGAAGTACAGTATTGTTTAGCAGTACATCATTAACTTCAAATATGTGACCCAGTGTGTGAAAACCCAGCTAAGGTCATTTTTGTGATTTATTATTTTGTGCATAAAATCATAGAGAACATCCTGTAAAAATATAACTTTGATAAATCTTTAATATTGACTGAGTAAGGTCACATGAATGTGAAATCAAACGTTGATGCTCCTAATAAATAAGCATGGCATTAAAGCCTCGGTCTCCTAAAGGCACGGCACTTTTAATTGTTCTTTTAGACATTTCTGAGTTGGGAACCCATGTGTGCTCAGCTCAAACCTAGTAAAGTACTACCTGTCCCTCCTACCAATTTGCCCTTGAAGAAAACTCCTCACACCAGGTTGTTTCACGGGGCGGCCCCTAGAGCAACAGAACCAGAAGTTGTTTCAGATAAAACACGTCTGTTTAATGATGTGTGACTGAACAACCAGTTTGCTGACATCATTAGCCAAACGTGTACACAAATATATTTACAGAACACTGCACTCGCATCTATTCGGCACCAGACCAGAATTAATAAATGACTCCCCTTGCGAGAACGTCTGCGACCTCTCCGACTTTAATTATTGTGAGGTCACGTGACCCAACAGAGGCTTGAATATTTTGTCAGGGTTTTGCTCTCACAGTGTAGGATTTCTTCGGACAGCGGATCCATTTTACTCCAGCCTGATCGCTTCACATATGGGCAAGAGATTTATTGTTTTAGTTTAACACTTAAACGCTTGTGTGGGATTCTGCGCTTTTCTTAGGCAGATCAGACATCATGAGGAAAGTCTATAGCCTTGTCAGTCTCAATACAAACTCGGATCCAAAAGATGCTGTGTTATCTCTTAACATCAAGGTATTATTTTTTTTTGACAGAAGTCACACTTTTACAGTGTTTTAACTTTTTTATTGGTTTGTGTGATTTGCACTTATGCACTGCAAAAAATTACTTTCTTACTTTGTGTAGGTACAAATATCTAAAAATTCTTAAATCAAGATGAATTGATGAGCAAAATGACCTAAGAAAATAAGTCTGTTTTTAGACAAAAAATATACAATTTAAGTGATTTTTTGCTTAAAACAAGCAAAAATATCTGCCAATGGGGTAAGAAAATTTTTCTTGAATTAAGAATTTATTTTAAGAAAAAAAAAAAAAAAAAATATATATATATATATATATATATATATATATATTTTCTTAAAATAAATTCTTGTATATATATATAATATATTGTATATATTGTTTTAAGCACAAATTCACTTCCATTTTATATTTGGTCTAAAAACTAGTTTTTTCTTAGGTCATTTTGCTCATCAAGAAAAATTTTCTTGATTTCAGAATATATATATATATATATATATATATATATATATATATATATATATATATATATATATATATATATATATATATATATTTTTTTTTTCTTGTTTTAAGCACAAATTCACTTAAATTTTATATTTGGTCTGAAAACTAGTTTTTTTCTTAGGTCATTTTGCTCATCAAGAAAATCTGTCTTGATTTCAGAATTTTTAGATATTTGTAGTGAAAACAAGATCAGTATCAGATCAGATATGTAAGGAAGTCATTTTTTGCAGTGTGTAAAGTTTTGTATTAAGGTTTTATATACTGGAGCTGATTTTTATTGCTTTTGCTATACATTAAATACAATACAGTGTAATCCACTTGTACATTATTTTGTCAAAAAGTTCAGCTATGCCAGCAAGTTTAGTCAAAATGTGACCACAAAACCTTTAAGTCTTAAGTCACACAGGTATATTTGAAGCAATAGCCAATAATACACTGAATAGGTCAAAATTTTTATTATTTTTCTTTTATGCGAAAATGATTAGGAAATTATGTAAAGGTCATGCACAATGAAGATATTTAGTAAATTTCCTACCATTAATATATCAAAACTTGTCCTTAGGAAGGATGCAGTTCCTAAGGACAACTTAAAAGGCGATTTTGTCAATATTTCGATTTTTGCACCATCAGCTTCTAGATTTCAAAATTTTAAAAATGTATCAAATATTGTCCTATCATAACAAACCAAACACCAATTAAAAGCTTATTTATTCAGTTTTCTGATCATGTACAAATCTCAATTTCTTTGGTCCAGGGTCACAAATAATGATTTTAATGAAAAAGTAATGATTTTCCCTTAAATATACAAGCTATCACAACAGAAAATAGTGATGGGCTACAACAGCAATAAATGAATGAGTTAATTTCATTTATTTATTTTATTTTATAATATGTGAATATTTGAAAATATTAGAATGACAAAATAGATTTTTAATATTGTTGCCTGTACAAAAAGTGTTAGTTTTGCAAATATATTTTCTTAACACTCTTAAAAATATTTTTTTTATAACCTTTTATAATCTAAAGGAGATTTTTCACTTTAAAGAATCCGTGAAACAGACTCTATAGATGTTAAAGGTTAAAGATGTTAAAGGCACTTTTATTTTAAAAAGCGTTACTGAGGGTTAGAATAATAATTTTTATTTATCTTTTTTTAAATCAAAACGGATTGGATTTAACTTTGATGTTTTTCTTAGCCACTACATCCTGAACAGGCACAAGAATTCAACAGTCGATTAACAAAGACTGGCCGTCGCTCTCTGTCTCACTCCATTTCTCATTCGTCTTCAGACAGCAACGCCTCAGGTATGCCAAAAAAATTTTGCATATAAAAAAATTTACAAAAATGTACACAACTTATCCTAGTCTTGTTAACTCTTTGTAAACTGCATTGTCTGTTTAGAAGACTCGGATGCAGAATTTGCAGAGGATGAGGTTTCTCCTCGAGACCGGCAGCAGATCAACTCGAAAGGAAACTGTGATTTCTGTATCAAAAACATCAAGCAGGCTGACTTCGGCCGTCGAGAGATAAAGCTGGCTGAGGAAGGTACGGTGTGGTTTAATAAACTCTATAAGAAAATATAAATTGTGCAAATATGATTAATCAAGAATGTAATGGATGTACCCGTACCTGTTAAAGATATGACTGCCCTAATAGCCCTAAGAAAAGCGGCCCATGGAGAGAAGCCACTGGCGGGGGCTAAAATAGTAGGCTGTACTCACGTCACCGCCCAGACAGCTGTAAGTGTCATCTATAATACAGTTTACAGTAAACACAGCATGTAGCTAATTGGTGCATTGTGGAAGCGGTGCAAAGGTCATGGGTTTGATTTCTAAGAAATAACCATGATAAAATGTACACCTTGAATGCACTGCAAAACGCTTTGGATAATATAAAATGTAAGTATACAGAATGTAAACCTAGCTTTAACACATTCATATATACATTTTATCACTTAGTTCCCTGGAAATTGAACCCTTAATCTTTGGGCCTTTTGTACAAAATTAAAACATGAGGTAATCTACATCCAAAAAAAAAACCCAAATAAAAACGCTTTCCTCAACAGGTGCTGTTTGAGACCCTGGCAATGTTAGGGGCTCAGTGCCGGTGGGCGGCCTGCAATATTTTCTCCACACAGAATGAAGTGGCAGCTGCTTTAGCAGAGCGAGGTATAAGAGCGGTTTTCACTACTTAAAAACGACTTACCGGTAATATTCTTGTTTGCAGCAAATAGCTTTGCAACATTTTTAGGGCGTGGCATTTTGAGTAAACATCTGGGTTAATAACTGATAGGTTGCAGGTTTAAATCGCATATTCATAAGCCGTAAGAGCCCTAGAGCAGTGGTCCCTAACCTTTTTTCGTCGCCCCACCCCAAATACATATACGACCATTACGATGACAAATGTTAAGGTGGAGTAATCAAAATTGAATACTTATTTTACACAAGATAATATTTAAGTACTGTATCTTGTCATTGTAAGCATATGATTTTTAAAAAACATAAAATATTTTTTTCAGTGGAATTTTTTTTTGTTTGAGCTCAAAGCATATCGGATCCTGTGTCCCCTAAGGGGGGCCGGGACTCCAGGTTGGGAACCACTGCCCTAGAGCAGTGTTCGTATGACTGACACATATAGTTCAGCTAAAGATCTGTTTTCCTGAGTCAGCTGGCATATTTTGCTTCCCAGATTTTCCAGTGTTTGCATGGAAGGGGGAATCCGAGGATGATTTCTGGTGGTGTATTGATCGCTGTGTAAATCTGGAGGGTTGGGAGCCAAACATGGTACGAGTCCCTTTTATAAGTGATATACAGTATATAAGACCACTTACCCTACATACTTTTCAGTTCGTCTAACATTCTTTTACTTTTTAGATCCTCGATGATGGAGGAGATATGACACATTGGATTTACAAGAAATACCCTCACCTGTTCAAGAAAATGAAGGGTATTGTTGAAGAAAGCATCACTGGCATTCACAGGTTTCATTTCATTTGTATTCGACCCACGTATAGAGTAGATATAAAGAGAATATGCTGCCTTCATACATCACCCATAAATCAGATTTTAAAGGAAAACACCACTATATATTTTACTATGTCCTTACCTCAACTTAGCTGAATTAATTAATACCTATCTTTTATCAATGCGTGCACTTTTAATCTTTGTACTGCGCTTCTTGAATGTGTTAGCATTTAGCCTAGCCCCATTTATTCCTATGGCTCCAAACAAAAGTTTTATATTGTGCCACCATACTTACTCGTGTAACTACTCATGTAACAGTCTTTAAATAGGGAAAGCATGGAAGTGTTTGGTGGCTTCTAAATTCATTCCTGTTTGGATCCTAAGGAATGAATGGGGCTAAGCTAAATGCTAACACATTCACGACACACATGTATAAAGATTAAAAGTACATGCATTGAAAAAAGATAGGTATGTATTAAAGCAACACCAAAGAGGGTTTTTTTTACCTTAAAGGGATAGTTCGGCCAAAAATGATATTAAACCCATGATTTACTCACCCCCAAGCTGTCCGAGTTGCATATGTCCATCGTTTTTCAGACAAACACATTTTTGGATATTTTAGAAAATGTTTTAGATCTTTCAGTTGATTAAATGTAATGTTACAGGGTCTACCCATAGTCCACGACCTTCAAGTCCAAAAAAAGTGCGTCCAACCTTCACAAAATAAATCCAAACGGCTCCAGGATGATAAACAAAGGTCTTCTGAGGGTAATCCGCGCGGTGTTGTTGTAGAAATATCCATATTTAAAACTTAACTTAAATAACTACCTTCCGGTAGCGCCGCCATCTTAGTCACGTCCGCATTCAGGATGAGAGCTTACGCAGCCTACGGAGGCTACTCTGCTGCTGCTCTGTGCCCCCGCCCTCCGAATTTGTCATACATCACTAGGAAAAGTGCGTACACTACGCTAATACTCTCTCCTGAATACAGAGGAGTCTAAGATGGGGGCGCTACCGGAAGGTATTTATTTACGTTAATAAAGATTTAAATATGGATATTTCTACAACACCGCGCGGATTACCCTCAGAAGACCTTTGTTTATCATCCTGGAGCCTTTTGGATTTATTTTGTGAAGGATGGACGCACTTTTTTTGGAATTGAAGGTCGTGGACCCCGTAACATTACATTTAATCAACTGAAAGATCTAAAACATTTTCTAAAATATCCGAAAATGTGTTTGTCTGAAAAACGATGGACATATGCAACTCGGACAGCTGGGGGGTGAGTAAATCATGGGTTTAATATCATTTTTGGCTGAACTATCCCCTTTAAATAACGTTTCCAAAAAAGTTTCAGTCGTTCATCCACTCGAAACAGGGTGAACGGCACTTTCACCTTCGCTTTGCAGCCATATATCGGCCAAAACCGCACTAAAGAAGTTTCCAACCGTCGGGTAGCGGTCCTGTAGTTCAAGTGAAAACTACAAAAACTTGCTTTACGGCAGACCTACAATCCAATCAGAGCCAGCTTTGCTGCAGTAGGCTAAATTATTTACGACAGTGGTAATGGACAATTCCGCTTCTAACCTGTAGGGGGAGCCAAGAGAAAAAACTCTTTAGTGTTGCCTTTAACTCGTCTAATTTGAGGTAAGAACATTGTAAAATTTAGAAAAACTGTGGTGTTTTTCTTTAACAAAATTCTGTAATGTGTTGCATTGCAGGCTTCATTACCTGTCCAAAGCTGGAAAGCTCTGTGTGCCAGCAATTAATGTCAACGACTCTGTGACAAAACTGAAGTTTGACAACCTATACTGCTGCAGGGAGTCCATTCTTGATAGGTACAATGAGATTACACATTTAAGTATCTATACTGTACAGTACATACGGCGTATATATTGTATTGTTTATTCACACAGTCTTAAAAAGACGGCTGATGTTATGTTCGGCGGAAAGCAGGTGGCCGTGTGTGGATACGGAGAGGTGAGTTATTCAATAATAAATGAAAAATAAATGCAACTTTAGCTTTAGTTTATATACAATAATGACGTTTGTTTAAATACGAATGCACACAGGTGGGAAAAGGGTGTGCGGCAGCTTTGAAAGCAATGGGGTCTGTTGTGTACGTAACAGAGATTGACCCCATTTGTGCTCTACAGGCATGGTAAGATATTGTGTAAGGTGCTACAAATATCATTTAATGGCATGATTGACCAATCAGAATCGAGTAAGCTAGAATGCTTTGATAACAGTATCAGTAGAGTCAGTATGATATATTTTCCATACAATCATTTAACATCCATTGTATCTTGCCTAGCATGGATGGCTTTCGATTGGTCAGACTAGGCGATGTTATCAGACACGTGGACATTGTCATCACCTGCACAGGTACATTTAACAATGGCATGAAAAATACCATGTTGTACTATTTTCCTACCATGTTGGATCCTGACTCCCCCTATCTTTTTTATATAGGTAACAAAAACGTTGTTGTGAGGGAACACATGGACCTGATGAAAAACGGCTGCATTGTTTGCAACATGGGACGGTCTAACACAGAAATCGACGTGGTAGGTGAAAACACGAAAAATACGTGATTATAGACAAATATACGCTTGTGAATTAACATTTTATGTGAATGTGTGTTTGGGTACAGGAAAGTTTGGCAACTCCAGAGTTGGTGTGGCAGCGTGTGAGAGATCAGGTGGACCATATCGTTTGGCCGGATGGCAAAAGAATAGTCCTCCTAGCAGAGGTATGAGAAAACTACAAGAAATACAACAACACAGGACAATGCACACAATTCACACGTTCTACTTGTGTAAACACATTTCGTTATTCCTCTTTACAAGCTACTTTATGTTGCATATTGGTAATAAGTATTAATGACAAGGTTACTGTTTGACCACATTTGGTTTCAGGGCCGTGTTCTTAACCTGAGCTGCTCAACTGTACCCATATACGTGCTCTCCATCACAGCCACTACACAGGTATGTGCGCAGTCAGCTAATGCATGAATCTCAATGAAGTTTGCTGACGTTGGTGGCCTACAGGCTGAAGTTATTCCATTCTCAATTAACCCAAACATTAAAGACTTAAAAGGCAGAACAAAAAACGTTTAGAGGGATATTTACATGGAAAACAAAATGTTACTGATATAATGAGCATGGGTCATAGCTTTGGGCCATTTTTTGTGGATACTGAAATTTGCATTGCGTCATTTGCATTTACGTATTTGTTAGACACTTACATGGCATTCAAAGAATTCATTATGTGTATGTGAGTTTCCTGGGAAACGAACACACAACCTTTGCACTTTTAATGTTACGTGCACAACGGCAAGTGACGCAATCTCAAATGACGCATTATCATTTGCGAATTTTTCCATCCAGTGAGTCGAATAGTAATGCAATCTACCAATTGAGCTACAGAAACAGATATCCTCTTTATTTTTTAGGCTTTGGGATTGATCGAGCTCTTCAATGCTCCTGAAGGACGTTACAAACAAGACGTCTACCTCCTTGCCAAGAAACTGGGTGAGAATCGTATGATAACCATTGTAACAATAACAATTCGGATGGATGATTTTAATCCTGGCTTTATGCTTAATGAAATAATTCATTTAGATTTTGTCATATTTATATTGAATCATGAGATGACGCTGGTATTTTGTGCAATAGATGAATATGTTGCAAGCCTGCACCTTCAGACCTTTGACGCACACCTGACCGAACTCACAGATGACCAAGCCAAATACCTGGGATTGAGTAAAAACGGACCATTTAAGCCTAGTTATTACAGGTGATTTAAATAATTCATTCCAGCATACAGCTACCAAAATTATTATTGAAAAAATTATGGAGAAATGTGAGATGTTTTTTTCTGTTTTAGGTATTGAAATTGGTGCAGATCACGGAGAAACCTTGGTGTATCTTATCATCATATTTGACAAAAACTGACTTAGACTTTACTTGTTTTCTATTGCACACAATATTACAGGCTTGTCCATAATTTCTGTATAGAGATAACATCGATCCACTTGCTGTTTTTCTGTTTTCCCGTTCTTCTAAGGATTTTGAAGTTTTCTTTTTAACACACATTACATGTGTTTTCTATCTGTCTAGTCTAATGGTAAATTGAAGAAAAAGGTAGAAAATGTTATTTATCATCTTGCTCGATTCTCTAATAAAATGGCTAAAGAAAACCTCATGCCGTAGTTTATTTTTATTTTTAATAAAGTAGTTCTACGTGTAAAGCATTCATAATAAATATTTTTTAAGTAGTTACAATTTTCCTGATCACTGTTTAACTAAACCATTGCACACTGATATCTCCTACGCACAAAAATTTCTCTTACAAAATAAAAGTCTCTGGGGCTGGTTAAAAGCCTGGGATACATTGCGCAATTTAAGCCATCCTATAAGATCGTACACGGTGCGACATGGAGCGTTTAAACTTGGGTAGGACAACAAGCATGTAGATTGTACGATGATGACACCTATTGAATCGTAGGCTGTGAAACTGCAACTTACGTCAGCGCAACGTCATCAGCATGCCTTACAGGTAAACAAATACCGGTATCCAGGTCGTAGCTGCAAACACCCTGTGCGTTGATCATGCTGAATTCTGACAATGTCAGAAAACTATCGTAGACTATCTTTGGTCGCAACACCGTGAAAATGTCCGTCTTTGAACCTCACTCATTGTAAGACATGAAAATCGATAAAGAGCCACGTACGTTCATAGAATACGTGATGATTGTTTTATGATGGCAATCTTTTGTCTGGGACAGCGCAAAATCGTGCAGTGTATCCTGGGCCTGAGAGAAAGATAAACAGAACATTTGGTTGGTCTGCAGCAGGCATAGTGATATTACGCACAGCCCGAAAATAGGTCCGGTTACTTTCAATAGCAGGGGACTATTTTCAGGCACTGTGTAATATCACTACGCCTGCTGCAGTCATGTTACATCAGCAAAGTTCTTGATTATTACGCCAGAATGAGAGTATAGTTCCTAGCCATATCTGCCTAGAAAATCACAACTTTTAATTTTCTTTCAGTCTTAGTACACGATGTAACTACAGAAGAGGCAAGTTTTAAATAGGAAAAATATCAAAACTCTTTGGTTGTTTTTGAGCGCGATGCTAATGGTCTAATCAGATTCAATTAATCATGCTAAGCTAAAAGTGGTAGCGCCAGACCTGGAGATCAGCTGAATGGATTCCAAAATGGTAAGAATCAAATGTTTACCTCTAGGGGAGCTGGAAAAATAGCATATTTTCAAAAAAGTTGAATGTCCCTTTAAGGTGACACTCCACTTTTTTTTTAAAATATGCTCATTTTCCAGCTCCCCTAGAGTTAAACATTTGATTCTTACCATTTTAGTAGCCGTTTCAGCTGATCTCTGGGTCTGGCGGTACCACTTTTAGCATAGCTTAGCATAATCCATTGAATCTTTTTAGACCATTAGCATCGCGCTTAAAAAAAACAATAAGTTTCAATATTTTTTCCATTTAAAACTGGTCTCTTCTGTAGTTACATCATGTACTAAGACCGACGCAAAAATTTAAAGTTGTGATTTTCTAGGCTGATATGGTTAGGAACTATCCTTGCATTCTGACGAATAATCAAGGACTTTGCTGTCGTAACATGTGTGCAGCAGGTGCAATGATATTACGTAGCACCCAAAAATAGTCCCCAGCTATTTAAAGTTATCAAGGGGACTATTTTCGGCTACAGCCAAAGTTTCTAAAAATCTTCACCCTGGCAGGACTTTTTATAAAAGTTCGGTTTCAGTCTCATGATACCTGTTTGCGTGTGGACAAATGGCCAAACTGCATAGAAAAGGTTTTGAACCTGTGTACGTGTGGACAGAGCCTCAGTCTTTTCTCATGCAGCTCTATGGAGTAACTTCTGGTAACATTGAGAGGCACCATGATTCGTCATTGTTGTAAAACGGTTCCGATGTGAATGGAGCTGATGCGACTCTTATTCTAAAGGGCTCTGCTTTGGATGAAATCAAGTCGTCAAATTTTCTCATTTAACTCAGATATACATCACGAAAAGAACATCACTTCCGTCTCTTAATCAACATTTAGTGTTTTTTACCAAAACAAGAAAGAAATCCAAGGGTGAATGACTAAAACAATAAATCATCTCCTTAACAAACCATGACGTATTTGCCGGGCCTGTTTTCTCATAACAATGCTTGTTGTTTAAAGTGTGCCTAAAGAATTTTAGCATGGCTCCCTGCACTCTGACTGCATAGTTCAAGTGGTTTCGACCCTAAATATAGAGCTGGCTTTTTCCTACAATGTCAAATGTAACCTGACTCCATATGTTAAGTCACAGCTTGTCAGTTGCTGGCTGACCAGCTGAGTTCCTCTCACTCTGTCACACATCGCCCGATGGAGTCTGTAGGAACGCTGGGAGGCCCGGTCGGGCCCTGCACCAACTTTCTGAGTCTGCCGGCACCCTGCCCTTGGGACGAGGATGATGAATCTCTGGGTCTAGATGGAATCAGGCCCAAAACTTCACCCACACCGAGGCGGCGAAGTTCAGTGTCTTCCGACGACTTCCAGCCTCCTCCTTCCAGCAGCCGGAGGGTATCTTTTGCCGACGCCTTCGGTTTAAGCCTCGTCTCTGTAAAACAATTTGACGCCAGGACGGTAAACGTACAGCCGGACACTCTAGAGAGTGACACGAATGAAGCTAAGCAGTATTACATGGTTCCCCTCTTCACTCTTCCTCAGACCGGTGAGGAGCTTGACCTGCGGGTTCAGGAGCAGAAAATAGAACTGCAGTATTTGGAACTGCTTCCCGGGACCACGACCCTTCGAGGAGTCGTCCGTGTGCTAAACCTGAGTTTCGACAAGATGGTCAATGTACGAACTACGTTGAATTCGTGGAGAAGTCATTTCGATCTGTTGGCCGAGTACGTTTCTGGGTCAAACAATGGAGAGATGGATTGTTTCTCTTTCAAGCTCACGCTGGTACCTCCGTTTGGAGAAGAGGGCGCAAGGGTTGAGTTCTGTTTGCGATATGAAACATCTTTTGGCACTTTTTGGGCCAACAACAATGGGAAGAATTATGCCGTGTGTTGCTATGAAAAGACAAAGGAGAAAGCCCAAAATGAGAGTGAAAACAGACGAAAAAGCTGTTTGAAAGGAACCAGGTGAGAGGTCATGAAGAGCTATTTATCTATCTATGGCAGGATAAACAATGTGAATAAATAAAATAAAGAAAAATTAAACATATTGCGTTTTAAAATAATTTTTTGTCATGTTTCAGCTCAAATTTCTCTGCTTTGAGTGCTGCAACAACAAATAATGAAGAATTTCCTGGTAACTTACCTCCTGTAAAACTGCAAAAATGATTTTCAAGAAAAAAATTGTCATGTTTTCAGTAAAAATATCTAAAAATTCTTTAATTAAGATGCTTTTCTTGAGGAGCAAAACGACCCAAGAAAATTTAAGTGATTTTGTGCATAAAACAAGCAAAATAAATCTGCGAATGGGGTAAGCAAAATTTTTTCAATTTTTCTTGAATTTAGTGTTTAAGAAAAATGTTCAAGATTTTTTGCTTACCCCATTGGCAGATTTTTTTTTGCTTGTTTTATGCACAAATTCACTTAAATTGGATATTTTTGGTCTAAAAACTAGACTTATTTTCTTGGGTCGTTTTGCTCATCAAGAAAAAGCATCTTAATTTAATAATTTTTTGATATTTTTACTGAAAACAAGACAAAAATACTTAGAATTTTTTTTCTTGAAAGTCACTTTTTGCAGTGAACAACTTACAACTAGACACTGCAAAAAAATACTTTCTTAGTATTTTTGTCTTGTTTTCAGAAAAAAATATCTAATTTTTTTAAAATTAAGATGACCTAGGAAAATAGGTCTAGTTTTAGACAAAAAAATATAAACTTTAAGTAAATGAGTGCTTAAAACAAGCAAAAAAAATCTGCCAATGGAATAAGAATATTTTTCTTGAAATAAGTTAACTTTTTTCATTAACACTTAATTCAAGAAAATGTTTCTTATTCCATTGGCAAATTTATTTATTTCTGCTTGTTTAAAGCACTCATTTACTTAAAGTAAAAAAAATTTATCTAAAAACTAGACTTTTTTTCCCTTTGACATTTTGCTCATCAAGAAAATACATCTTAATTAAAAAAAAATTAGATATTTTAACTGAAAACAAGGCAAAAAAATTGAGGTAGACTCAAAAATAGCATAACATTTTGATGTACGGTATGATGATATATATACATATATATTGTTTTCTCAGATAAAATATTAAATTCTGGACAGGACACTGTCTCTGAATCTCAAAACTTTAATTCTGAGGAACACCAAAAGGAAAGCAAGGAATTACTGGTAAGTTTAAAATTGCAGTTGCCATATTTTTCCGATAAATAAATCCAGACTGAAAGTTCAATTTGCTTCAGGCTCGTAAGCGTGACATTGCGCGCTTGTCAAATGAAACCACTTATAAGGGGGGTGTACACCAAGGCATTTACGCCGGCGTATGTTTTCAATTGTTTGCAATGCCCGCACTACACTCAGCTCATCAATGTCACTTCTAACTCGGACGTCCAATCACAGTGGAGGAGGGGCCGGACAAATATCACAACAACCAACTGACGCATCGGTTAAAAAAAGGGTTTTGCACTTTGGTGCACACGCCCCCTTAATGTTTAAATTCATTCGTATAAAATTATTATGATTTTAATAACGCAGTTAGAGAGAGGATAAATAGATATTGAGTGCTGTTTAACTGACTGCTCTTCCTAAACATCATGTAACCTATGTAAGCTTTGACAAGTATCATCATAACGTTGGCTTTGCATGAACTGACCCAAACAAGACACTTGATATGTTGCGGTGTGGGTCTGAGGTCATCAAGTTGTTAAAAATAAACCGGAAACATGCAAAAGTAAGTCAGCTTTTTGTCCACTAACTTATTTATATGTCATTATACGTCTTGTTTCATCATAAACAGGTGGAAATGAGCAGAAACCGCAGTCGAAGGAACAGAAGAAAGGCTGCGCGGTTAGCAAAAGTCAAAGAGCACTTTGCTCGGAGAGAAGAGGAGAAACAAGGGACCAAGATGACAAACAGTAAAGTCACAGCTGAAACCAGCATGCAGGATTATGAATTGCTGGTGAAGGAACCATGCAGCCTTTCACAACAAACAACTGCTGGACTACCAACATGTAACCAAATATCACCCTCAACAGATGAGTGTCTAAATCATGCTGAGCGTAGTGAAGATTCTTCTGTCACAGATCTAGAACAACATGTACAAGACGCTGTGATCCAATGCGAGACAAATCCGTCCAAAGCACAGGGAAATTCATCCCTGGAAGATGATCTCGGTTACCAAACATTTTCAATCGATCCGCCTGTAGCGGGACGCCAAAATACTAACTTGTCCCCTGGCAAAGATGTTGAAAAAGCATGGAAGGACTTTGAGCAGGATGCTAAACAACGAATTAGGAGCTCCAAAATGGATGAAGATACAAAAAGTAGTGAGGAGAAACCAGTACATAAGGAAAATGTGAGTTTAAAAACTAGCCACTTTATGCCACAGCTATTTTCACATAGCTATGCGTTTGGGACCATTGTAGCTCCGCTCTATCATCAGGTCTTTAAAAACATGGAAACTAAGAGAAACGACTTAATTCAGAGAGCGTTTCATGTGGACAGGACATTTAAGGAACTGGAAGATGGGAGTCTTAGAGCACTCACGCCCCCTGAGAACGATCAAGCTCCTATGAGACAAAACACAAGAACTGAGCCTGAACCATGTGTATCTAAAAACACAGTTAAACAAACTGGGAGTAAACATGTTCAGGATACAGTATCTTCTCACGATTATCAAAATGATTATATAAGTGGTATTACAGAGTACTCGAGAGATGTTGAATTTATGGAAATGTCAAACCAGGAGGACCCTGCAAATAACCAAAGCAAAATTAAAAGGGAGACTTTAAAGATCTCTAATGTCACTGAGAACAACCTACCACTGAATATAAGCAACCAGTTAACTGAGGAAAGCCAAATTACTGGGAAAATTGCTTTTGGGGTGCCAAAAAATTATTTGAATGCTTCTCAAACTCAAGAACAGATTACATCAGACAAGTCTATTGCAAATATCTCCAATGTGCCTTTAGTGCAAACTGAAGATTTGAACAATCTTCCCCAATTTCCAGAAGACCTCAAAATGATTCAGACTTCAAGCATTAACTTGGATTCCTCTAATGATATATTACCGCCTGACTGTTCTGAGTTGAGATTAAACAATGAAAATCGTATTTTTTCAACAAAAACAGATACTGAACCAGAAAGCGCACAGATAAATATGAGCAATGCTTTGGAGAGCGGCCAAGTAATTGAAAGTAAAGAACAAATGATTGGGGTATTTTCTTCAAAGGCCTTACAGTTTGAGACCCCCACCTTTACTTATGGTACAAACAATTTTTATAAAGAACGTGACAACACGACAATGACAAATAAGATTGAAAATACACAAAA
Source organism: Paramisgurnus dabryanus (assembly GCF_030506205.2). Classification (NCBI taxonomy): domain Eukaryota; kingdom Metazoa; phylum Chordata; class Actinopteri; order Cypriniformes; family Cobitidae; genus Paramisgurnus; species Paramisgurnus dabryanus. The sequence continues at coordinate 10,583,090 of NC_133359.1, forward strand.
ATGGGAAGTAGTTAAAAAGGATGAAAAAGAATTGTGTAGAATTTCAAAGGACCTGGTTGAGGAAGAAATTGAAAATCGAATGATGCCAATGAAGGACCGGAAAGTAGAAGAGCAAGAGCAAGAGAAACAAAAAGGTGCAGAAAAAGAACAGAAACAAAAAGAAAGAGCAATAAATTACATTGTAGATGAGCTAAAATACATTGATGATGAAGATGAGATTGATATGGACATTAAGAAAATTAAGAAACAACAGGATCAGCAATCAGATTCAGTGAATCAGCACTTAGATTCAGTGAACAAGCAATCAGATTTACTAAATCAACATTCTGATTTAGTGAACCAGCATTCAGATTTAACCAATAAGCAAACAGATTTACTGAATAAGCATTCAGATTTAGTGAACCAACAATCAGATTTAGTGAATAAGCAAGATTCATATTCAGTGAATCAACATTCAGATTTAGTGAATCAACAATCAGATTCAGTGAATCAGCATTCAGATTCAGTGAACCAGCAATCAGATTTACTCAATCAGCAATCAGATTCATTGAATACGCATTCAGATTTAGTGAATCAACAATCAGATTCAGTGAATCAGCATTCAGATTCAGTGAACCAGCAATCAGATTCATTGAATAAGCATTCAGATTTAGTGAATAAGCATTCAGATTTAGTGAATCAACAATCAGATTCAGTGAATCAGCATTCAGATTCAGTGAACCAGCAATCAGATTTACTCAATAAGCAATCAGATTCATTGAATAAGCATTCAGATTTAGTGAACCAGCAATCAGATTTACTGAATACGCAATCAGATTCAGTGAATCAGCATTCAGTTTCAGTGAATCAGCATTCAAATTTGGTGAATCAGCATTCAGATTCGTTGAATCAGCATTCAGATTCGATGAATCAGCATTCAGATTTAATGAATCAGCAATCAGAAGTATTGAATAAACATTCGGATTTAGTGAACCAACAATCAGATTTACTGAATAAGCAAGATTCAGATTCAGTGAATCAGCATTCAGATTCAGTATATCAGCATTCAGATTTAGTGAATCAGCAATCAGATTTGGTGAATCAGCATTTAGATTCGGTGAACCAGCAATCAGATTTAGAGAATCAGCAATCAGATTTGGTGAATCAGCATTCAGATTCAGTGAATCAGCAATTAGATTTACTGAATAAGCAATCAGATTCTGTGAATCAGCATTCAGATTCGGTTAATCAACATTCAGATTTAGTGACCCAGCAATCGGATTTACTGAATCAGCAATCAGATTTGGTAAATCAACATTCAGATTTACTGAATCAACAATCAGATTTGGTAAATCAACATTCAGATTTAGTGACCCAGCAATCAAATTTACTGAATCATAATTCAGATTTAGTAAACCAGCAATTAGATTTATTAAATCAGCAATCAGATTCAGTGAATGAGCATTCAGATTTAGTGAATCAGCTTTCAGATTTAATGAACAAGCAATCAGATTTACTGAGCCAGCAATCAGAATTATTTAATAAGCATTCGGATTTGGTGAAACAACCATCAGATTTAATGAATAAGCAAGATTCAGATTCAGTGAATCAGCATTCAGATTTAGTGAATCAGCAATCAGATTTAGTGAACAAGCAATCAGATTTACTGAATAATCAATCAGATTCAGTAAATCAGCATTCGGATTTAGTGAATAAGCAATCAGATTTGGTGAATCAGCATTTAGATTCGGTGAACCAGCAATCAGATTTAGAGAATCAGCAATCAGATTTGGTGAATCAGCATTCAGATTCAGTGAATCAGCAATTAGATTTAGTGAACAAGCAAACAGATTTACTGAATCAGCAATCAGATTCATTGAACAAGCATTTGGTTTTAGTGAACCAGCAATCAGATTTACTGAATAATCAATCAGATTCAGTAAATCAGCATTCGGATTTAGTGAATACGCATTCAGATTCAGTGAAACAGCAAACAGATTTACTGTCTCAGCAATCAGATTCAGTGAATCAGCATTCAGAGTTAGTGAACCAGCAATCAGATTCGGTGAATCAGCATTCAGATTCAGTGAATCAGCATTCAGATTTAGTGAATCAGCTTTCAGATTTAATGAACAAGCAATCAGATTTACTGAGCCAGCAATCAGAATTATTTAATAAGCATTCGGATTTGGTGAAACAACCATCAGATTTAATGAATAAGCAAGATTCAGATTCAGTGAATCAGCATTCAGATTTAGTGAATCAGCAATCAGATTTAGTGAACAAGCAATCAGATTTACTGAATCAGCAATCAGATTCATTGAATAAGCATTTGGATTTAGTGAACCTGCAATCAGATTTACTGAATAAGCAATCAGATTCGGTGAATCAGCATTCAGATTCGGTTAATCAACATTCAGATTTAGTGACCCAGCAATCGGATTTACTCAATCAGCAATCAGATTTGGTAAATCAACATTCAGATTTACTGAATCAACAATCAGATTTGGTAAATCAACATTCAGATTTAGTGACCCAGCAATCAAATTTACTGAATCATAATTCAGATTTAGTAAACCAGCAATTAGATTTATTAAATCAGCAATCAGATTCAGTGAATGAGCATTCAGATTCAGTGAATCAGTATTCAGATTCAGTGAATCAGCAATCAGATTTGGTAACTCAACATTCAGATTTAGTGACCCAGCAATCAGATTTACTGAATCATAATTCAGATTTAGTAAACCAGCAATTAGATTTATTAAATCAGCAATCAGATTCAGTGAATGAGTATTCAGATTCAGTGAATCAGCAATCAGATTCAGTACATCAGCAATCTGATTTAGTGAATAAGCAATCAGATTTAGTGAATCATCAATCAGATTCAGTAAATAAGCAATCAGATTTAGTGAATCATCAATCAGATTCAAAGCATAAGCAATCAGATTCAGTGAATCAGCAATCAAATTCAGTGAATCAGCAATCAAATTCAGTGAATCAGCAATCAGATTTAACAAACCAGCAATCAGATTTAATGAATCAGCCATTAGATTTAGTGAATCGGCAATCAGATTCAAAACACCAGCAATCAGATTCAGTGAATCTGCAATTGGATTTAATGAATCAGCCATCAGATTTAGTGATTCAACAATCAGATTCAAAGTATCAGCAATCAGATTCAATGAATCAGCAATTTGATTCATTACCACAAAATTATGTTGAGTTAGACGATACAGAAGAGCAGCAGTCCACAGGAAAAAACCTAAGTGGTGATGAGAAAAAACGTGACTCCAGCAGTGGAGTGAACAAAACAGTTGAGCAAACAGTTTCTTACTTGAATGAATCAACACAAAATATTGAAAGTATACAACAAAACAGAATTGAATGGGACAATCTAGAATTCATTGATGATGAGAATGTGTGCTATGACAGTGAGAAACTACAGACTAATGATGAGAATATGCAGGAAAACACAGAATGCCAGTCAAAAGACTCTATAAACAGAAACACGGAGAAGGATTTTGAAGATGTGGATGACAATACCTCCACAGAATCCCTGGTCGATGATGAGATGGAACTGTACCTTAACTGCCTGAGGAATTCCCAACAGTCAGTATTCCGAGAGGGCTCGGTAAACGGAAGCTTCTGCAAAAGACCATCCGTGAGCAGAAGGAGGTCTATGTCCCTAGCGATGCCATCAATCTCTGAGTCTGTAGATGAAGACCAACAAAACAGTTACTTAGAGAATCTATCAAACACAGAGGACATCACAGAGCTGGAGCGAGCTACGCTCCTTCTTTTGGAGGGAAATGAACCTGTCATTGGGTGTAATGTCTTATGGTGGAAAGAGTTTCTCTCTTCTGATAACATGTCAAGAGTTATTGGGTACAGTTTTCTGTTGATATTGTTTTTCGTTGCAGCGCATTATTATGACTTCATTGCATGTTTTGCCTTATATCTGCTCACGGTGTATTGGCTTTTCCGTCAAGGAGAGGAAGAATCGCTGAAAAGCTCTCGGAAAGGTGAAAGACAATTTCAGTAGTTCTAAGTTTGGGAAGATTTTGGAATTAGTTTGCTATTATTTATTTACCCAAGATTTGTTGGACAGCAAATAGCTGAAATATGAAAATGGATCTGTTTTTTCTAAAATGGCAAAGAAAGTAAATTATTTTATGGCACCTTACAAACAATGTGTGAATACAATGTCGTCACTTTGACGAAAACACATTCATTGCATTTAAAGGCATACTTCCCTGCTGGTGTAGCATTTTTAAGTTTGCTTAAAGTAACACAAAGCGTTTAATACAGAGTTTAGTATATAATGAGGGATTATATGAGGTGTATATATCTTGGGTTAAATGATGATGGTGACTGGTATAGTAAAATGTAAAGGACCATTGGGTGAGTTAAAAATGTAGGTTCAGGTTAGATTTGAAAAACTATTATTTGTATACAATAAAATCAGTTCAGTTGAATTTGAATTGATTGACTGATAAGTGTGGAAAAGTTCTTTTTTGCACACACTTTTTATATAAAATTCCTGCTTTCCAACCAATAGCATATGGGGGGAGTACTTAAGGATGAATGATTTTGCAATTGGTGATGCATAAATGCAACGTCATCTTTAAATACCACATCCATCTAATCTTAGTGTATATTTAGACAATAAATCCTTTAGCTTTATAAACAGTTGTCTGCACAGCTGAGACCTATTATGAGATCATCACTTATTCAAAATAGCATGGAACAACATGACATTTTCAGCTTCAAGGAGAAACAATGACACTGTTTTATTGCTGTTCGCAAATTAGCTATCTATATATATGTTTTGGCATTTCTCTTGTATTGACAAATTAATAAAGCGATATTATTTAGCAGTATTATCTTCATGAAATTAACATATTATGAACAAGCAATTGGGTTTTTTCATCAAAATAAGTTGAGAAAGAATAGACACAAGAGTAGATCATAGCTACTTTTAACTTTAGACAATAGTCACTCACTATGCTAATGTGTATATATATATTTTCTATGCTAATGTATAGTGGTTGACACCTGTCATGGTTCAGTGGTATCACTTCCTGCTGACATTTTGTGTGACCCCTGACTATTAACAGACATGGGGGTGGTAAATTACAATGTTCCCATTTTCCCATGTGACAGCTGGATGTTATAATGTCACAAAATAACACAATGTTCATACTACATATTAGATTAACGCCGTTTTCATTGATTATGTAGCTTACTCTTTTTTTTACAGTGATTAAGAGAAATGACATAATATCCTCATAGGCTAGTCTTGGTAAATGCCATAAAGTTAAATGAATTTAACCAAACTTGAACTGTATAAACCTAACCACATGGCCTGTGAGAGATTACTTTTCAAACTGTCCATAATTATTTTATGACAAACAAATGCAGCCAAGTATGCAGCATAATGTTGAATGGTTTGTATCACTTACAGTTAGCAGGGATGTGTGACGCAACAAATGTTCCGTGTCAGAGATCGCGTGAAACTAACATGCCTACGTGCTCCTACACATGAACAAGTGTTAAAAATACAACCTTTTTGGATACTATTCTAGATCTCCACGCTTTAATCAAATATCTAATTATTATTATTTAAAGAAAAAGGAGAAAAAATAATTTTCAAATAAAAAAGGACAATTAAACAAAATGAAACGAAACAGAAAAATCATCACAAATGACAATAATAAAAAAAATACAAACTATCTAAGATAAGTGTGTATATATTAATTTGAGGACCGCCTTTTTATTTTATTTGTCAGCTTTAGGGGAACATCTTCATGCAAACGAATGCATTTTGATCAATATGTAGAAAATATTTTTTGCTTGCATAGATTTATCTCTTGGTTTGATAATTTCAAGTTTATTTAAAACAACCTTGGTTGACCAAAGTGCTGTACAAAATCACCTATGTCCATCAACAATAGTTCAAAATATCCACCGAATGTGGCTGTATTTCATGAAAAACCACTAGATGGCACTATGTTTGTATTTATAAGAATGATGAGAATAACCATATGTGAAACCCAAAAGTGAAAAACATACGTTTTGAAATTGTACGGTAAATAATTTTATATAATTAATTGAACAAACACATACGATTTTTGTGTACATGTTTTTTCTGTTATCATTTAACTTTTCTTGTATTCCAGGTAAGGACACGGCTAGTTCACACAAAGCTAAGGAGGCGTAAAAAAAGCTAAGGAGGCGTTTCATGTTTTACGTTCACCCATTGGCCGCTTCACTTCCTGCACGCGCGCTGGAGAGGCGCAATCAGGTCGCTTGTTGTTGCCGTGTGCGCGTGCGTGCTGACGGAGCCGGTGCGCCGGTAACCTCAGTGCTGTACCATGGAGCTGCAGGGCAGCCCTGAGACGGATCCCGATGATCTCTCCAGATACCACCCCTGTTCCGTCCCACAGGAGCTGCAGGCCAGAAAGAAAGAGCAAGAGAAGCTGTCAGGGGTGGTAAAAAGCGTCCACCGGAAACTCCGCAAGAAATACATTGAAGGTATTTTGGCTCTTTAGCTTAGCCTGGATTCATAACTGTAGTCCGGCCTGATCAGAGACGCAGATGTTTACGCTTAAAAGCAAAGCATCGGTTAAAACCGCGACGCCACGAGAGCAAAAACGGCATTGCTTATATTATAAACATATATCGGGGGCGCGTTTACATGACTTGTACAGATGTCATACTTGTTTTGGAAAGCAGTATGCTGATGTCTTTCTCTGTGTCTCTCTAGTGCACTGCCAGGCTAGACAGCAATTTTGGGCACCGTCTGAGTCAAACGTTTTTGAACAGCCTTATGGAGTCCAAAAATACTTTAAAAACTAGCAGCTTACTAACGTTAAGTTATAAAATACGGCCACTGTCTGCACAGCCTCCTCAGCAACCCAGTCCAAGGGGATTCATTTCTTCCTGTTTTGGTTTTTATTACAATGGTGCTTCTATTGATCGGCCCCGATCTTGGGCCGATAAACGCTTAAAGAAGTTTGATTGGACGATCATGCAAAATTTCTGTTGTATCCCATTTACTGTAATACACTTTTTGTTATATTATGTCAGCCAATTGGCAACATTGCTTCCTAGTATTATTATTGGCCATTAAACAACCTAAATTGGTCTACGACCACAGGTAGTCGTTTTTTAGTGTGTCTACCAGGAGAGAGATCTGTTGTACCAACAGATGAATTATAAAAAATGATATAAAGATAAAACCAACTGTTGTTAGTTACCATAAGTCAGACTGTTTTGATATAAACACATGTGGCGTAAATGGGGATTTTTTTGGTTTCCTAATCTTCATTACATCAGCTTTTTCCCAGCTGACCATAGCGCACAAAATTAATATGTTGTTCCCTTTAAAACCTTATATTATATATGTATTTTTTTCTCGCTAAAAACAGGCATAGTTTGTACTTGGCTTGAGAAAACGTTGTGTTACAACGTTTCTAATAGCTTGGAGAATTTCTATTGAAGGTGAAGTTGATTCTGAATCCACTTTTTTAACTGCAGTTAGTGTGAAACATTGCTGTTTGAGCATAAACAACATCTGCAAAGTTACATGCATGGGAAATATCTGCTTAAACAGAGATCATGACAGCGAATGACAACTACCTACAACTAATGCTGGATTCACACCAAACGCGAATAGAGCGTCAAATTTGCGTCTACCGCATCTAGTTTGTCGCTTTAATATTTTGAATACATTCGCAGGTCTAGAGCGAAATTAGAGCCCGACCGATAAAGGATTTTGAAGGTCGATACCGATACAAATGTTTGTTGGTTTTAAAATCCGATATTCCGATATATCGGCCAATTTTTTTCCCCAGAAACGCACAACAAAACATTTACAGATTTCCCTAACATTAGTTATTTGTAGATATTTATGAGTTTTAACTAAAATAATGTGATAATGCATTTTAAAAAGAAACTAGTTTCTTTTATTGTCACAACAGAACAGAGGAACATCAAAATATATTAAAGTACTGATAAATAAAATGTATAAAAATATCGTTGTTATATGTTATTTAATGTTAAACTATGTGAGTGGCGCGACAGGGATTTGAGCAACTTCCTGAGTCACAGCTGGGCGGCGCCGGTGTGCGTATACTCATAGAAAACAATGTGTTCGATTTTTTTTTTTTAGAACGGCGCTGCTCGGCGCCTAGCAGTGCGGCCGGTGTGCGATCCCCTTAACGCATCACGCTAAATGCCTCGTGTGTAGACATGTCTTTACATTGACTTAACATTGAAATCAAAGCATAAACACATGCATTATTTTAAACAAGTCATAAACACATGTAACAGTGTACCCCATAAACAAAATCAAACCTTTAAAAAACCCACCCCTTTTAATCTTCCTTGCTTATCCTGACAGGGACAAACAGCATTATAAATCCCACACAGTGGTCTATTCACTAAACCCCGTGATGTTTTAATAAAGATGGCTTGATATAGTCTGCTTGGTTTTTGTAAAGCAGTATTCACATGTTTAACCACGCTGCAGCCTCTTCTTTTCTCATCTTATTCTCTGTAAATCTGATAAGGCCAGTGTTTTCCACTCAGTCATGGGACAGCTCCTTTTTTTTTGGCAGTTCTTGCCCTTTAAAGCAGCCTTGTAGGGTTGTTGTATGTGCTTGCCTAATGGTGTCATTGGCACAATCAGCATGTTTTCAAATCTGTTTGTGAATCAGCAAAAATACTTTGATGATACGGTTGTTTTCAGCTTGAAGATTTCGCTTGTTGAGGAAAATTGACAATGAGAGGAAGTGTGCACGTGAGCTTCAGAAAGTATGTAAAATTTATAATTTTTTCTTATGGCTCAGAAGTAAGTGTGAGAGAGTTAGGTTGTGCTAATGAAACTGTCATTTGGCTTGTTGGGCATGTGCTGTTTTGTTACTTGATGTCGGTTGATCATGTGTGTTTTATCATTTGTACGCTCAAGCAGCCGCTGTTCTCCGTGGCACGTTTTGCTCTTTTGTGCTAAATGTGTCACTGATGTGAAGTAATGTACCTGACAAGTGAAGTTTTGTCGAAATCGTGAAACTGATCTATGAACTGACACACAAACTGCACATAAAACCTTGAATGCACTGTAATGCATTGTACTAACCCAGGGATTCCCAAAGTGTGGTACGCGCACCCCCAGGGGTACGCGAGCTGCCACCAGGGGGTGCGCGAGAGGAAAAATGTAATGGCGGTCTGTTTCTTTAAGTGGGATTTTTCCATACAATAAATAAATAAAAAAATGAACAGTAAACATTTCCTTTGTAATCGCTTTTATTTTAAATAAAAAACTATAATTTATTAGTTTTTGATAGAAACGTAGAAGACAGCTGCTGTCTTTTTCTACGCACTGCTCTTCTGTTATGCACTGCAGCCGCTATATGCGTGCCAACTCGTTTCATTCATTCCATATATATTATAAATATGCTTAACTGACTGAAGTCAGGGAAACTGTCATGTTGGACGTCTTATGATAAAGTTGTTAGTCACGAAGGAGGAGAGGGACCAAGAGAGAGAGACTTTTTTATGGCAAAAATAGAAATAATGAAATGTGACGAGACATGGGGATACGCGAGCAATGTGTTTTCATGCATGGTAAAGAGACCGCCAATGAATTATATAATAAAATACATAAATACTTACTGTAGAGAACTTATTAAAAGCTTTCATTTAATTTTGTTTGAAACTTGAGCTGTTATAATGAATCTGAAAACTATTATACACCTTTTGTGCGAACAGTAAAGGCTTTCGTTAATGTGTTTAATGGGTCTGCACGTGACGCACTGGTAAACATGAGGAAACCTCTCATATGTCATCTATTAGCTGACGGCAGTAAGTGTACGTTTTTTACCATAGTAAACTCGAATGGCGTCTAAATATCACAGTGGTTAAACGCATACACGGGGGCGCGCATCATCTACGCTGAGCGTAGTTTCAGATGGTGCAATAGGCGTAAATATTTTTCACAATGTTGGACGTAGCTAAGCCCAACGTAGGACTATTACACCCAACTTCTTAACGTCCGGCTAGTGCAACCGGCCCTTGGTTATTTGCGCATGATTAAACATGAGTATTTATGGTGAGAAAATAAAGCTTTTTTGGATTTTTTTTAAATGGGGATTGGGGGTGCGCCAACCCGGTTGGGACATAGAAGGGGGTGCGCAGGAAAAAAAGTTTGGGAACCCCTGTACTAACCAAAAGCAGAGCATATATTCACATTGCGTTCCTTGCTCTAGATTACTTGTGGGATTACTTGTTTTTCGCACAACATTGGACATTGGACATTCTCTTTATTTTCAATAACCGGACGTGTCGAACTAGACATGCGCTTTACTGGTTGGGTTGCACGATAACGCATCATGCGAATTTTCCAGTCATGTTGAAATGTTTTAACTTTGAGGTGAATACAGTCTTTCTAGAAAAACGAGGTTTTTTGTGATTGTTGCGGACAAAAATCCTTGATCTTGCGGCACGTTTTCTTAAAAAATGCGATGGAATATGCGGGATATTTATGTAATTTTATGCAATTGCAGGAACTTGCGAAAATTGCGGGAACTTGCGAAAACTTGCGAAACTTTTTTCAGCTTTTGCAGCTTTTCAATGATGTTCACGTCACATAATCACGTAACTTCATAATGTTCCCATGGCAACAGGGGACATGGCTGTGCTTGTGTGAAGTAAAAGCAACATTTTGTAACTTTCTGCTAAGATATATGTGATTTTTGCTACGAAAATGCGGGGATTATGAAATAATGCAAGCCCCGCATATTTTGCACACAGAAATCTGCAATTAATGCTGCAAAAGTGAGGCGTATTTGGAAAAATTAAATAATGCGATTGCGATCGCATAATCGCGTTTTTCTGGAGGGACTGTGAATAGTGCGTGCGCTACAATCGCACCATCCCAATTTGCATCGTTTTTACTTCTAAAGTGTGAAGCACAGATGCTCACAAGTCTCTGAGCTCGAGTCGAGTCAAGTCTGAAGTCTCGTTGTAACAAATAAAACTCTAATAACAAATAAAGAAATTACAAACATTTATAAAAAAGAACAAAGTTGCACATTAAGTAAGGTCTAAAATTAGCATTAGTCTTTATTGTACAAATTAAATATTATTATTATTATTATTTTCTGTTTGTCTTGGATTGTTTGATTAACATAAATGACACAGACTTAAGTAGGTTAATTGAGGTTACTGTCTCTTTAAGAACAAATAAGCCCAGACTGGTTTCTGAAGACATAAACAAAAATGTTTTTATTAGAAAAAGAATACTGTGAGATCATTTTGTGTGTATGTGCCCTGTCAAGAAAAGAAAGATTTTATGTTGGCTAAACTTTTGAAACACTTCTCTCTGTATGTGCACTACTGAGGGCACTTAAACGCGAGCTCAAACACAGGCGGAGGATGAATTCCAAACAGCGCTTCAGGAAGAAGATGCAGCAGTCGCTTCACATAAAAATGTTACGTTGTTTTTCATTGCTCTATTAAGCAATTGTATGTTAATGGACTACATGACACAAAGTAGCGCAACTCTGGACCTGACTGGAGCTGGACCGGACACACTTAACCGCATGTGCGTACAGAAATCTTCTCACTTGAGCGCCTTTTTGCTGTTAAATTGTTTAACCATTTAAACAATTGCAAGCCTTTGAAACACGTTAATGATAAACTTACCCTATTTAAATTGCATATTAATCCGCGAATCGCATGCGAGCCGAACCGCGGATCCGTCACAGCACTACCCAAAGTTTCAGATGAATGGCACAGCAGCTGGTGCAGTCGACATGTATGTTCGCTGCCGCGCGCGCGGAGAAGATACGTCACGTGTTACGTCGTGGGCAGGTTGTAGGTAACGGAGCGAGGGGTATGACAGCGAGCTCATCAGACGTTTCCTAAAAAATAAACATTGTTCACAAGTCTTTGAGGACGAGTCTCAAGTCGAGTCTGAAGTCACTGTGTGTGCGACTTAAGTCGCACTCGAGTCCCCATCTCTGGTGTGAAGAAAAATAAATAGGCTATATTGACTTTTGACTCATTTAAAAATGTTTTTGCACATAGTATCGTAAACACTAAACCAACCTGACCAGCAGAAAACCCCTATTACTAAGCCATGCTCTTTGTGGCGTAGTTCACTGTACGCAGTACAAAGTTATAAGTCTGTTTTGTCTCATTGGTTGCAGTGGGAGATTTCGAGAAAATATGGCGTGAGCACTGTGAAGATGAACAGACCCTCAGCGAGTACGCCACAGCCATGAAGAACCTGGCCGACAACCACTGGGCGAGCAAATGTGAGGGAGAGGGACGCATCGAGTGGTGTCGAAGGTACAACCACCATCCACGTAGCTCGACTTGTATGCTTTGGCGCTATCAACATGGAGGTCAAAGATTCAAATGCTAGGGTACGCCCATACTGATTCCCATATCCCCATATTTTCACAGTGTTTGTCAGGAGTACTTCCAGGATGGAGGAATGCGGCGAGCTTTGGAGAAGGATGATAAAAGCGCCAGGCATGCGGCAGCTGGAAATAACACATCTGTGAACAATCTACCGCAATTATCTAATCCAAGGTGCTCCAATTTTGTTTCTTTTTGTTGTGGTAGAGAGTTTAAAATTGAGCTACTGGTATATGTTACGATATTTACTATTAATATTATTTTAACAGCTCATCGTTCCAGATTGGAAGGATACGGCTGTTGGATGTGGGCAGCTGTTTCAACCCTTTCCTGAAGTTTGACGAGTTTCTTACCGTCGGTATCGACATTGTACCAGCAGTAGAGGTTTGTATCTTTTATATGAAGCTATAGACTTTAGATTAGATTGTACATTTAGTTTTATCTCTAAACATTCTGACATGATCCGTTTCATCTTTACAGAGCGTCTTCAAATGCGACTTTCTCAACCTGCAGCTGCAGCAGCCTTTGCAGCTGGCCAGCGACGCACTGGATACCTTTCTGCAGCAGTTGCGCGGCCCCATCGAAGCTCTGCCCGCCCAGCTTTTTCATGTGGTGGTCTTCTCCCTGCTTTTGTCCTACTTCCCTTCACCCTATCAGCGCTGGCTCTGCTGCAAGAAAGCACATGAACTTTTGGCCCTGAACGGCCTCCTGCTCATTATCACCCCCGACTCCTCCCACCAGGGCCGGCATGCGCTCATGATGCGCAGCTGGCGAGTCGCAGTCGAGTCGCTGGGCTTCAAGCGCTACAAGTACATCAAATTCTCCCACATGCATCTCATCGCTTTCCGCAAGGTCTCGTCCACCACCAGCAGTGACCTGGTCAGTCGCAACTACCCAGAGATGCTTTACATCCCTCAGGACTTTCATACTTTAGAGGAGGAGGGATTTACTGATTCGTACGAGTCTCCACGCTCCGAATTCGAAGACGACCAGTTAGCATGGAGCTTTGCGGAATTACCAGACACGCCGTACGATTCGGATTCGGGTGAAAGCCAAAGCAGCTCGGCGCCATTTCATGAGCTGGAAGACTCCATTTTGTTGCACAGCTGAACTTGTTTACTACCCCTAGTAACATTAAATACCCTACTGTCCTGTCGCTGCCAAATTGTACCGCTGCAATTGTGTACTTCACCCCTTTCAAAGCAGCAAATAAGTTTGCACAGAGTGAATGAGGACATGGTGATTTTTAAGATATCGTTCTAAACACAAACGCACTATTCGACATTTCAAAAGGTTTCGCAATAGAGGCAATGCGGTTTTCGAACAGAAACAGCCGTGCGATCTCAGGTTGAAGAAGATTTTGCTCATTCAATTCACCTGTTTTCTCATATATCACAACCTTCAGCTAGATAAGAATTGAGGAGTTACGAACAACCCCTTAGGTTGCATTGAGGCTTACTAAGAGCTGCTGTCTTAGTTCTTCGATTGCAAATTTCTACTGGACAGTTTGGATAAAGACTTCATCCAAACATTTTCCAGAAATCGCCTTTATCGATGATATTTGTAGCATTTTAAGTGTCTGCAGAACTTAAGTACGTTGTGTTTGGTTTGGTAATGTGACAGTGTAACTGTGAATGTGGATTTCTAGCTTGGTTCGAACATGGTACTGTACGACTCGCGCAAAGTAGTCATAGTTTTCGAGAACAAACAATCTTACAGGTGATCAGATCGCATGCTTTCAATTTCTTTGTGTTGTTTCAAATTTTGTGATCAAAAGGCTTGAAAGTAGCTTTGAGTGGCGATCTGCCTATGTTTTCATTTTACCCCTGTTATAACCAATAATAGTAGACTCCTATCAGATTGCTTGTCAGTAGTATGTATTATAGAGCAGGTTAGATTTCTCTGCATTTTACCAAAATGTGACTCTATTGAGTAGAAGGATTGTTTACTCTTGACCGTTTACTCTTAAAACCTTTGGTTGATCTAAGTCTTACTTTCTGTGTATTTTACGGTGTAACTGGTGTGTATCCTATTGATTTCTTCAATTCATTATTTTAGCTTTCCATTTCAAAGTAAAGCATTTCAAGGTACTGTGGTTAAAAGTACTACACCAAATGTTTCAATAGCAGTTTTACGGATGTACAATCATAACTCATGTATGGAGCTGCAGAACTTAAAGGGACCGTTCACCCAAAAAAGAAAATTCTGTCATCTAGTTGTTTTAAACTTGTATACATTTCTTTGTTCTGCTCAATACAAATATTTTGTAGCCAAGCAGATCTGGGGCACCACTGACTTCCATATTATATTTTTTCTATTCAATGGAAGTCAATGGTGCCCCAGATCTATTCAGTTACAAACCTTTTAAAAGATATCTTCATTTGTGTTCACAAAAATGCATATAGGTTTGGAACAACTTAAGGATGGGTATTTTCATTTTACAAACTATCCCTTTAAGGCTTTTTATTTCACTCCAGGTTCTTATAAACACTATATTAAGTGTCCAAGCACATATTTGCACGTGTTCGATAACACCCTCTATAGGGTTGGCAAGATATTGATACTTAACATCAGCAAAAGCACTTCAACATTAGCAATATATTAATAGTTACAAATGGTCAATAAAATCCTCAATTACCATAACCTGACAGTTTTATTTCTTAACTAATATAAGGCACTGTTTTATTAACGTGGATGCTGAACTGTAAATCTAAATGAGAAGAGATTGTGATGGTTTCTTAACTCATGAAAACTCATGCAAGATGTTTTTTGCATTAGGGTTGTGTTGAAGAAACTATGTTTGACTTCGGTGTTAAGCACTTTAAAGGTGTTTTAGGGGTGCCAAAAATGTGGATGGATTTGATAGAACAGCAGAAGAGATTTTTTTCAGGATGTCTCAAGGTGCCATTAAACCCAAATTGTATTTTTGCATTTGTGATGGTAAAGACTGATTTCAAGAACCGGCTACTGATTGTCATTTGAAAATACGTTAAATAAAACTTCCCAAAATACACAGTTAAATACCTTTAGCAAATAAACCAGCTCTCATCTCAATACTAGATACTGCCCTGTAATATTAGCAATAGTATTTAAAAGCTGTCTTTAGTCTGTATTCAATTTATAAAAATAGTTTTAAATCCACAAAAAAAAAAGAAAGAAAAAAGCTTTGTATTGTACTGTTTACTTGTGGTGGTGTGTTCAAACATTTACATATCAAACGCCTTTGTCTTCCTTGGGTTTTAATCCACCGTTTGCATGGTTGATTTTCTCTATCAGTGTTATGATGTTGAATCCCACAGAACTGGACTGTTTGTGAGAATGATTGACATTCATTTTTACAAATAAAGGTCTGCTGCCTTTCTTTGCTTGTTTGTGGCCTTTTTCCTAACATTAGTTGCATACAAGTCATACCTATGAATTTTATACATTTATGTAATCCCATTACATTCAAAACTTCTAGTTTTTCATTAAAATATAAATAATAAAAAAAAAATGTACTTAACAATTTAACAAAGCATTATAGATTTAAGATTTTGCAACATAACTTATAAAATGCAAATGTCAGGGAAATAATATATATATATATATATATTTTAATAAAAATAAATCAATTGTAAGCATAGCTTCTAAAAACAATTTCTTAGTATTTAGTTTGCCCACGTTTATAGCATTTGAGAATCTTTCAATGGTTTTAAAGAATTACAAATACAGCCAGCGATGAAGTCTTACTGCATAACAGCTTGCACTGACATATCTTTAAATACATCAGTGCCATTGTTTTGTCTCAAGTTGCACAGCAGTAATGCTTTTGTATAAGGTTTGTTTGTAAAAACAACTTAAATGTCCTAATATAAATAAGGCCTAGTCCTGTCTTAATCTAAACCCTATCCTGGAAACCACCCCATAATGTAATGTGATTAAATGTATTTATTTTTATTATAAAACACTAGAAACTAATGATTTTTTTAAATTTATATTAGGTAAATATTTTTAATTAATTATTTTAAAATATTGTAGGTATATTTTTGATCTAATAAAATGTTTTACATTCCTAAAGTGTTTACATTCCTAAAGTGTAACTAATAGACGTAAAAGATAATTTTTTATGACATCATAGGATAAGTACGGAAATGTGTTCTGGAATCGCAAGAAAATCTTTAAAAGTACGTTGTTTTTCGGGTTTAATAAATAGGATTTCCCCTTTAGATTTCTGTCTATTTCTTAACCAGACACATATATGAATACGATTTTAACATTTGTCTATATATTCAATCAAGTACCTTTTAGATTCAGAAGATTTGAGTATGTCGGTTTTATTTCCCACCTGTTTAACTCGTCCGTCAGGACTCCAAACACTCTATTGTTCTTCACAGGCTTCCGTAGTGGCTTGTCAGTGAGGAAACATGGCGGATAATCTGCAAACTTTAGACGACGGTTTAGAGGAAATTTGCGATACATTTTCACTTTTCTGTTAATTTTTTTTATAAAGGACAACACTCGGTAACTTAAATGTCTACTTATGTGGATATTTTAAAGCGTGTTTTAGTGAATGTTACACTTCTCCCGGTGGCCACAGTCTGTCAACTTTCCGAAGCCGGTAAACATCTAATCTCAGTCTGACTGACAGCATAATAAAACTTGTTTGTTAAGGTACCTGTTATTTTAGCTGTTTCTGTAAATTAAATACTCTGTTAGTAGTTTATTAGCCAGCTTCAAACATGACCTTGAATAACTCGATTTATAGTAACAGGTGGATCATGCAAACCCCCTGTTTAATGTTAGGCGATAGTCTGAACTTTGCTTTAAAATGTCATATACATTTCGAGAAATGATTCATGATTAACTTTAAAACTACAGCACAACTTGATTTTTTAGTTGACCGTACTCATGTTGTGACGCATGACGCACGTCACACACGTCATTCACCACGTTGACTGATTTCTTTGTTGTTGCGGCTTTTTCAACTCTACAACAATGTGCAGGCTGCTCAAATATTGTCTAAGTCACGTACTTTATGCTGTCATGAACCGGCTGGAGGAAGCCAACAGAGGGTTCAACGTGCGTGCCTCCATCCGTTACCTTGGATACCTGTCAAACCTAACCTCCCTAGTGGCCATTTTTTGGGGACTTTACGTGCAATGGGAGAAGACGGCACATACTATCATCCTGGTCATTTTTATTTTGGGCCTCTTTGTCCTTGGGATCGCCTGTATTCTTCACTACTATTTTGGCATGGAGAGAGTCAGCATCTTTCTGTTGCATCTATGGTTTGGTTTCCTACTGGGTTTGTTGTGCTTCTTCAACGACCCCTCCAAAGAGGCGGCTATGAAGGAACAGGTGATGAACTATATGTTAGTAGCCTGTGTGGTGATAAGATTCGAATGGGCTTTGGTTGAAAGAATGTGTGGTTACACTCGACATCAACCATCGTTCTTTAAATCAAGAGAGGCTTTGGAGCTTGCAGGCTTTGTTGTGGCCAGCATGACTTTGGTTGGTCATAAATTCACAAGCCTCGTAGCTTTAACGCTCTCCTTCGGCGCTCTTATCGTGAACTTGCGCATGAAGTCGTTCCTGGCTCTTCCGAACCTCGTCTGCTTCTCTGTGGTCTCGGCTTTTTTCTTCCAGCAGTCTTTAGGGGTGTCCACAAACCCATTTGCCCTGTCTTGCTTCTTCACCCGCCTGGTCTGCGACCCGTTCCTGGACGTCTACTTCAGCGGCCTTTCGGTCACTGAGCGCTGGGCGCCGCTTCTAGTGAGAAGAGGCTTTTGGAGGCACCTATCACTTTTTCCGCTGGTTGTTGTGGAGGTGAACTTCATGATCATAGCTGCTCTGAAGATGAGAGATCTGGATCGATGGTACCTGTTGATCCCAGGTCTCTCAGTCTCCACAATTTTTTGGATCATCTGCCATCTGGTTTTTTGGGTGGCGCTGTGGGGATTTCACTGTAAACTGAGTGACTGCCAGAGGCTGTGCGAGGTCCACATGTCAGGAGAGTTGGACAGGGTGATGGCATCTAAGGGCATGCGACACTTCTGCCTCATATCAAAACGTCTGGTGATGTTCGGCCTGGTGTCAACCATCATACTAGGGGCTCTTGCTTGGCAGGTAGGATTTCATGTTTAAAGATTTTACATTTTTTGTAGTGCACATTTTGGAGGAAAAGTATGCCAAAGTGCCCAAAAGTATGTAAGACATACATCTTAATTATAAACCAAGTGGAATCTGCAATAAATGATTGTAAAGCTAAACCTTATGACATTTTTTTTGTGTATAATGTTTTGCTTAAATGTGGTTTCTATAAGATGAATACAACTATATTGATATGGAGTAAGTGTCAAAAAATTTTGTAGGCCAAAATGTGAATATTGTTGATTTAAAAAATAATATTTTTTAACAATCTTACTTTTGTTGCCTCCCACAGCCTTCAAACAGTCTATTTATTGCATTGTTTCTGCTGGTATTACCACTCGAGTCACTTGCCCACGGCCTTTTCCATGAACTCGGAAACAGCTTGGGAGGAACCTGTGTGGGCTACGGTGTGGTTATTCCTACCAACTATTGCAGGTATTCATTATTACACTTACTACATTTATGCATTTGGCATCCGGGTGATTCTTGCGAAATTAAACTTATGAGGTGTCGTGAAACATTTTGATAAAAAAAGTAAATTCAAAGTAAGAGGATCAAAATAGGAAGCATGCAGTTACAAACATCTCTTCATGTACTATTTCGCACATGATTTCAAATGAAATCATACAAACCAATTTTGTAGTTTTTTCCTCATTTAAGGGAAAAAATGTCATTACCGCAACATAAATTTATAATTAAAAAATCTAAAAAATAAAAAGCTTCAGTGCATGTTATACTATAAACATTTACAGTAAAGAAACATGTGGTATTTGGTGATCATTGGTAAATGTAGAGACAATAATAAGGAATATAAATGTGACCAATTTTCTCATCCTCCGCAACAATTTTCAATCATTGTTTAAGCCCTCAATGAACTAACATTTAAAAAAAAATGGTTGTAAGGGACAGAATTGATTGTGACACTCAAGATGTCTACCAGGTAAGCAGTTGTTATTTTTTCTCTCCAGATAAAAGTTGAAATTTTGTTTGTCACAGTACCTAGACAACTTCTCATTACCGAAACATGAGTTTGTAAATGCATATATTTAATGGAATATCATGTTGCGGTAATGATAATTTTTGATAATGATAATCTAAAAAATGTAAATAATTTTATAGGAAATATTTTAAAATCCTCTAAAAATAATGGATCTTATATGTGCAAAAAAATAGGCTTCAAGGGCTTTTTAAAAAATCTTCTAAGTCTAGATTTCGTGAGAATCACCCATCGCTTTTATCTCGAGTGACTTACAGTGCATTCAAACTATACATTTGATGTGCATTCCCATGACCATGCTGTAGCAATAAGCCACACTGCACAATAAATATACATTTAATCAAACACCCATTACAGTCCCACCTCATACCATCACTTTCTCTCAGCCCAGACGGACAGCCCACCCTGCTGCCTCCGGCGCACGTGCAGGAGCTTAACCTGCGCTCGACGGGAATGCTCAACAACATGCAACGCTTTTTCTCCCATCACATGATTGAGACGTACGGTTGCGACTACTCCACCAGCGGCTTGAGTCTGGAAGCCCTGCAAGCCAAGCTCCGCGTATTCATGGAGGCCCACACGGCCGACGGGCCACGGCACGACACCTACGTGCTTTTTTACAGTGGCCACACCCATCGCAGTGGAGAGTGGGCTTTGGCAGGTAGGACAATTAATAAATTACTTAATTGGAAACCAATGCATGATAAGTAGATCTGCTGACATGACTAGATTCCCTCACTGTCATTTAATCCAATCAGGTGGAGACGTTTTACGTCTAGATGAAATCGTGCAGCTATGGAGGGAGAAGAACGCAGGTTTTTGCTCTCGCCTCGTCATTATTCTCGACACCGAGAACTCCCTCCCTTGGGTGAAAGAGGTGAGGAAAATCGAGGGCCTTTATGTTGCAGTTCAAGGAGCGGTGCTCTCCAATCCCAAAGACGTGGAGGTCCATGACGCACCTCAGCTCGGGGACTTCATCTCCCAGTGGGTGGATTATAACTGTAACCCTGACAGCATCGTCCAGTGGTCCGAGCGTGGACGGACTGTTCAAGCTGCCTATGGGATCTCCAGATACTGGAGCGATTACAAGCTTCACCTTCCCACCGAAAGTGATGTCACCAGGCACTGGAAAATGTACTTCCCACGCTTGACTTATCCCGTGGTTCAGTTGGCCCATTGGTGTGGCGGACTGAACCTCTTCTGGGTTTGCGATTACGGTGTCCGACTGCTCCGAAGGATCAAACTCACGTGTTTCCCTCCTGCGGTTCTAGATACCGGACAAGGTTTCAAGCTGGTTAAATCATAGAGCAGGACCTAAATGCTAATGAATAATGCAAGCAGCTGCCGCTCACAGCAGGGTTTGTATCTGGACACGGTTAAGTCACGGTGATTTTTTTTTTACCTATGGCAGCTTTGTTGTGTAGACCAGCCGAACAATGTTTAACAAATCTCAGGTGTGAGATCACTCCAGGTGTGTGTTTGTTTTTAGAAGAAATTGTCTACTTCAGTAAGCAAGGGTGATTTTTTTTTTCTTTAAAATCTGGTTTATATTTTAGAAAGAAAGAAATTATATTTTCTTACAGTTTTTTTTGCATTGTAAAATTATTTTTTTGTTAGATATTTAAAAATAATAATAATAATTACGAATAAGCACAGCCCCATTTATTGTCATTACTATACTGAACAACAACCAAGAAGACATCCATCTCATATCATTACTCCAATATGAGAAAACAAGTTCAAATATTTATTTATCATACTGTCTTTATAGTGATGTAAATAAAGACTGTTGTCTTATTAAATAAAATGAGAATAAAACATCTAAAAGTCTCTATTGAGATTACAAAACCCACAAAACAAATTACGATTTAATGGTAAATGTGCTTTATTGTCATCAAAATAATTTAACAATGCAAAAAAAAAACTGTTTATGGCCCTAAAATAGGCTTATTTTTTACTTTACTCAAATTATTTTCATTTCTTTTGGATTTTGGGGTGGTGTGACCTAGGTATGGTTTTGTGAGAAGTTACTGATGGGTCATCCTAATAGCTTTACATTCACTAACAATCAACTGTTACAGCTTTCTGTTTTAACCCTTACGGTCATTTAACACTTAATAGCATAATCTGCATTTGTCCTTGTTAGCTTTATAAACTAAACTTTAAATGTACCGGCACCGAACTGTTAAAAGCAATTTCCATTTTTCTAACTTGCAGACATGTATGTGCCTCTTTTTTGACTGTACGAGACAAACTGGCCTTGTATTTTGTACAGTGTCTATACAAAAATTTGACACTATAGTTCTCCACACATTCAGATCTGTGAATTAAAAAAAACTATTTTTATTGTACTTATATTTTATTTAGATTTTCTACTTCCCTTTGTACATTGTGATATTTCATTTACATTTGTGCTGAATGCCAAAATTTATTTTGCTAAACACTGTTGAATATGACTTTGCACGCAAGAAAAGATTATATTATAGTCAATTGACTGATGTTCTGTATTGCTAAATAGTGGTGGAGATTCACTTTAGATTTAGCCTAACTAGAGTGAATATTTATACTATTGGTCATCCGTTTAATGAAGTGCCTTGCACAAGTTAGCCCTTACCAAAAGACACAAGGATTTACTCCTAGTGAAATATGCAATATTTATTAATTGATCCTAAGACATGTATGAAAAGGTCTGAACCTTTAAGAAGACTTGAACAAGCAACTGGGGATTGAAGATTTCAATGATTTCTTGATTGTTTATATGTATGAAATCAACCATAATCAGAATGAGTTTGATATAATAAAAGAGTTGCTCTTTCACTGCCAGCCCCTCTGTATGATATTGTTTTTCAGTCAGACAGATAAAAGAAGCTGCTAAATACCTGTATGAATAATATTTAGTAGATACAGATACTAAATGCATTTTTAAAGAATTACTTGGGAACTTAAAAGAGTTTGGGAGTCGAACTCTAACTCTGGCTCTATAAGGTTCTATCTGCGTGAGTAAATGCACAGATGATGACCAATCAGGATCAACTTTATATGTGGAAACTTAACTTGTATAATCTTACTACACAAAGCTGTGTTTTGTGCACAGAGGTTATGTCAGGTAGGGCAGGAAATGATGTTGCAAGTGCACTAATAAAAATATTAAAACGCGTTGTACGTGATCATCCACATGCCACTGAGATGATAACATGGAGTGATAGTTGTGTGCCTCAGAACAGAAATTCCATAATAGCCTTTGCTATGGCAGATTTCCTGATAAGGCATCCTCAAATTAAAAAGATAACAATGAAATACTCTACTCCAGGCCACTCCGCAGTGCAGGAGGTAGACAGTATGCACAGTCATATTAAAAGGCAATGGCAGTGTCTGAATTCTGTCTTTCCACACATTTTACAGAAGGTGAACAGGAACAACCCATATGAAATCATACAGATGAAGAGTATCGATTTGTATGACTTTCAAGCTGTTTCAATACAAACAGGTTCCATTTTCTGAAGTGTCACAGCTTGTTTTGATTAATGTCCGTATACTCTTCGTTACGCAAAATCACATGCAGAGCCAAGAGTTAAAGTAGACATAAGAGGACCAAGCAAACACGAGAAGCCTGGCACCTACATCCATCTTACCCAAACCAAGGGTACTCTCCAAACTGGGCATCATCTCAGAGGCGAAGATAAGTGACATTAAGTCCATGTTTACATTCATGCCACTAACAGAGAGTATTATAAGTCTGTGTTTTAAAAAAAATTAGTCTGACATTTGTTGTGATTTTATATTTATGTATATATATAGTCAGTTAATCATTTTGAATGATTATTAAACTTTATGAATTAATGCTGACAATTAACAATTGCTGAAGCATGTCTGTTTCTTGCAGTTTTTAAAGTCTTAAATGTCTTAATTTTTACAATATTAAGCCTTAAAGGTCAAATAGTCAGCAATTTAATTAATGGGCTCTTAATTATACAACAATAAATGTTAGCATGTTATATCAGCCATACTGATGTCTAGAGAGAAAGCCATTTTACCTGACCCACTTTAGATGGAATAAAGTCCTGCTCAGATGTATTACAAGCTTTCTGTCTAAACAAAAGAAAGATTAAAGTAACAATTTCTGCAGTAATGTGTTTAATTACCCACCAAATTGGTACAAAAAAATTAACATCTGCACTGAACAAAATATTTAGACCTACCTTGCTTAATTTGAAATGTCCTAAAGTGCTAAAAATATAAAATACATGTCATAAAATGTGTTAGAAAATAAAATGTAATCCTTTCTGAGACATTGTTACAACATTAATTTTATATTTAATGTTCAAATAATGTTTTGGCAGATAGATCATTATAATTCTAAGCGAAAAGTGTTTTTTAGATTTAGAAGGCTCTATCTGCATTTGAACCATTCCAAAAACACCCATTTATAAAGAGTATTTTGATATTGTACACTGCAAAAAATGATTTTCAAAAAAAAAAAATTTTAGGAATTTTGTCATGTTTTCAGAAGATCCTTTTTATATCTAGCCCCTAAGCTCTGGAATGATTCACCAAATAATGCTCGAGAATCAGACACAGTCGATCACATAGTTCGTTTGTCCAGATCAGAGCATTCACATAACTCATCTGGGTAATATACTTATGCCGCAATAGTTAGCCTGTCTGGAACTTTTGGTACCCCATTGGCAGATTTTTTTGCCTGTTTTATGCACAAAGTCACTTAAATTTGATATTTTGGTCTAAAAACTAGACTTATTTTCTTGGGTCATTTTGCTCATTCAAGAAAAAGCATCTTAATTTAAGAATTTTTAGATATTTTTACTGAAAACAAGACAAAAATACTAAAAAAAATGTATTGAAAATAATTTTTTGCAGTGTATATTTAGAATACATTTAGGGTCCCTGTTATTTTCATGTTTAAAAGAAACTTGTTCCTCATATATGTAATGCAAAAACTTTGAAGCTCAATATCTCAAACTGCTCAGAACGCAGATAGAACCTTATAATTCCAAGGGGACGAATTGTTGTAATTCAGCCACATTGGAGGGTTTTTCGAGCATGAATCACCCTTTCAAGGTCATTCCACAGTATCTTAATAGAATTGAGGTCAGGACTTTGACTAGGCCACTCCAGGACTTTGTTTTTCTTCAGCTATTCAGGAGTGGACTTGCTGGTGTGTTTTTGATCATTGTCCTGCTGCACAAACCAAGTTCGCTTCAGCTTGATGTCACAAAAAGAGGGCTGGACTTTTTGGAAGACGGCAAAAAATGTTTCCATTTATCACAGCAAGTCTTCCAGGTCCTGAAGCAGCAAAACAGCCCCAGACCATCACACTACCACCACCACCATATTTTACTGTTGGTATGATGTTCTTTTTCTGAAATGCTGTGTTAATTTTACGCCAAACTTAATGGGACACACACCTTCCAAAAAGTTAACTTTGTCTTGTCAGTGAGTATTTCCCAAAAGTCTTGAGGATCATCAAGATGTTTTCTGGCAAAACTGAAATGAGCCATTATGTTCTTTTTTGGTTTTTGTCTTGGAAAGCCCTGCCGTAAACACATGTATGGGAAGTTTATAAAGTTTGAAATATGAATGTTTCCTTACAAAAAAAAAAACAATCGCTTTACCTCTGAAGACATTTAATAACTGTGTGGATAAGTTTTAGTTGGATGGATGTACTTTTTGTGGCTTTAAAAATGGGGCACTATCCAGTACGATTATAAAGCTGAAAAGAGCCAAAGTGTTATTTAATATAACTCCAACTATGTTTGGCTGAAAGAAGAATGTCATATACATTTATGCTTTGAGGGTAATTAAAAGATGAGCTAATTAAAATTTTTGGGTGAACTATTTCTTTAAATGGCACCTATTATGCCCATTTTACAAGATGAAATATAAGTTTCGGGTGTGCCCAAAATCTGTCTGTTAAGTTTCACCTCAAAACCCCCACAGATCATTTGTTATAGGGTTATACATATTGCTATTTGGGTGGAAGCAAAAATGGACAGTTTCATGTGTGAACTTTTAAATGGAAATGAGCTACTGCTCCTCACTCCCTTAACCAAAAGAGAAATTGAGCGCTTTCTGTTAAAATAGATCTGATTCCTGTGAATGCAGTCTGAGATCAAACAGTCTCAACTCAGAAACCATGGTAATGCAGGATTGTCAGTCAGTGGCCCAGGGCTTTATCAGTGTGATGTCACATTAACAACAGAATCAAAACAGCTTGTCTAATAAAACTGCTTAGGTTAAATGGGGATTTAAAAAGAGTGGGTGGATTTTTTTTTCATTGTAGGGTGGTTGTGTTCACACACTGCCAACACACATTTACGTCCAAACACTTTGTAAATGTGGACTTTGCATAACTGGTTCCTCAGCTAGTTTTTTAAACCCATTTTAGGGATTTCAACTGAAATGATCCATTGAAGACACATGTAAATAAATAATGTTTATTTGTATAGCTGCAATTGTCATGACACAAGAAACACCGTTAGTCTCAAAGCAGCAAAACACTTAAAGTTGCACCACCATCACTGATCTTCAGCTGGAGCTGCCTTTGTCTTTGAGAAGTTTATTAAGCACGCTTGTCTGTTTTAAGAGCTTTAGGTTCGAGATATCTTCTGCTATAACTGGGACGTCACAGCTGTGTTTTGGACCCTCAGATTCGCTCTCGCTATCTGACAGAGCCGTAAGAAGAGCATCATTCTCATATGTAGGAAAGTAGTATCTAGATGAAAAAAAGGTGTAGTATAAATTACAAATTAAAATTCAAGACATTTATCTATAGTTTGTGGTCTAACCTCAGCAGAATATAATATTTTTTTAAATTTTTGTTGAGAGTTGTGTGCTATAATAACTAATAGTGCTGACTCCATATAATATTTGTGTTGCTGGTGATGTCACAATCTAATACTTACTGTGGTTGGTCCCAATGTGAGACCTCAGGTAGTTGCATCGCATGGCCCGTGTTAACAAGGTGTTGAACCAGTTCCTCTTTTGTTACAAATTTCTCCTGGCAGCCGTAGCAGCGACACTGGTGTAGCTCACGACGGATGTAATTCACCAATTTGACCTGCTGGTAAAACTTTAGGTCTGGCAAAAAATATAACAGTGGAGAGATCTTATTCCTTATAAAGAGAGGCAGTTCTCCAAAACAACCCTTTAACTGTACAGTAGTTATGCAATAATACTCACTTAGATCCAGTTTTAATTTTTGCAAGTCAAATTCATGACTTTCCTAAAGATAGAGAAAAACATAAGTCACTTATAATGTTTTAATGCAAAAATGTAAAGTTTTTTTTTTACATTGTGCCTTTAAGACTTTCATGTAAATGGCCTATTAGCATGCTATGAGGTCCAGTATAGATTGTGCTTCCCTATAATAACAGCCTCTATGCAAAGTCTGCTTTGCATTTATTTGAAATGACGTCAAAGCTGCTCGTTTCTACCATTTAAACATGCTTGCTTTAGACATAGATATGTTGTTTTTTTTAGATACCTTCATGTGCGTGTATAATTTGTCCATCGTATCCGCCTGCTGTTCACAAAACAGACACACAGCACACACGGGGTGAGCCTGCCAATCTGACCAATCACTGCGAAGAGTTCAGAAATGAGATTTTTTTTAACTTTAATAGACTTTTTTAGTCTTTGAAGATTAAGATGATTCCTTACTCATCCTCATCTTCAAGCAAATCTCTGTCATCTTCAGACTGGACCTCCTCCCAGGTCTTCCCCAACTCCTGCATCATCATATAACAGCATAAACATATCAACCAAACCTGAATGCACATCAGATGGCATGAAAGGCTGCAGCCTGCGGAGGTCGCATATACAGGGTGCATACGTCATCAAGCATGGTTTATTTAAGTTAACTGACCATTACATTCGCAAGTCATACGCATACTAAACAATTTACTATTATCTAAGAATATCAATCAATTTCATAATTGTTTATATTCTGAAACAAGACGTATGCAGCCTCGAAATGCGACCTCCGGAGGCTGCAGCCTTCGCATTGGACACGGCCCACCGCAATGAAAAGGAACGGACATACAAGGACGTACCAGGTAATTGATGACGTAGAAGCGATCGTAGTCATGGTTTCTGGCATTGATTCGACGATGTTGTTTCTTTCTCATGTGATCTTTCAACGTTGTTTTGTCCCTGAATGTTTTCTCACAGTATAGACACTGCATACTATAATTAAAACAAGTAAAATTATAATGATATGTTTAGATGCACCATGCTTATTTTGGTGCCGTAAGTAAATTTAAATGATCAAACATTTTGAATAATGTTTACATTGCGGAGTATTTACTGACAATGAGGAATCGCAACGAAATAAACACTGACTATACTGTAGCAAAATATTCTGTGGGATAAAAGTGCACGATTAAAATATGTTCAGTAAGTAGATAAAAATTAACTAATTGTGGGAATAACTTTATTTTTAAAAATGCAACACGTTTTTTATAATGTGAAAAGTTGCATTACGCTTTTCATAAAAAACCATAACCCTGCTTGAAAACAACTGCAATAACAAAAACTACCAAAAGGGGGCGCGCCTCCACCATCTCCCGGGTGACACTTTGATGAGTATTATCAAAAACGATATCATTACTATAACATCAAAATGATATATAAAATTAACATTTTAACTTAAAACTCACTTCTCCAATTTCCACTCAAGAGTATCAAGAAACTTAGTACAGTATACAATGTTATCAGGCAGACCAATACTGAAAGAGTGCTCTTTGGCCATGTGGTTGAGGAGTAAAGACCTGTACAAAATAATACAGAGTAAAACACATTACTAAGGACACTTTAAAATTTTTGATTTCAATAATTGATTTGACATAACCTTACTCACTCAATATTAAAGATATCAATGTTATATTTTCTTTTTCACACAATGTTCTTTACATTGTGAAGGATGATTTTATGTAGAAACAGTAAATCACAAAAAATATTTATTATTATAATATTATTAATTATATTATCAATATATTTATATTGTGACATAATAAAATACTTAACAAATAATATAATAAAAAATATAATAAAAAATATTTCATATAGTCATATCTCATTTCTTCCTGGCTGGACTTATTGTCCAACCTGTAATCTTAAAGGGGACATATCATGAATATCTGACTTTTTTCTTGTTTAAGTGATATAATTGGGTCCCCAGTGCTTGTGTCAACCTAGAAAATGTGAAAAAGATCAACCCAGTAACTAGTTTTGCTAAACTTCTCTTCACGCATGTGAAAAAATAGGTAATTGAAATCTGGCTCCCCTTGTGATGTCAGAAGGGGATAATCCTGCCCCTTAATCTGCACTATCCAACTCCCATTTAGTGCAGAGATCAGCTCATTTGCATTTTAAAGGACACACCCAAAAAGGGCACATTTTCGCCCACACCTACAAAGTGCCAATTTTAACATGCTATAATAAATTATCTATATGATATTTTGAACTAAAACTTCACATATATATTCTGGGGACACCAAAGATTTATTTGACATATTTAAAAAGTCTTGTGAAATGTCCCATTTCTAAACATCAGAAGCAGCATTCACCTGTTTCCTGTAAATTCTTCATTACAAAACATACAGGTGCGATGAAAGGTTGTATCTTCTCTCTCTTTTTGCTGCTGGTCCAAAACGTCCTCCTATTACAAGACGCATAACACACAAACTTCACCACAGACTCATCTACTATTATATCAGCATCAGCATCCCTACAATGGAGTATGCATTATAGATATGGTAACATAACTGTGATCAATAAACCACTGCAATAATAATAATAAAAAAATTGTCATGTTTTTACTAATTCTACATTTGTGAAACCCGCTTGGTTTCTCATAATCGTCGATAATTATCACAGATACAAACTGCAAATTAATAGTGTTTTAATAAACAGCGCTAATCCTCACAGCTCGAGTTTTATCGACGTGCAGCGTGTCATCAAATGATTGAAAAAGGTCACAGCCGCGCTGTTAAACAGCTGGTCGCCACACCGCAGAGCCGACTGCAGAGGTGCTGAGGACACGGGTTGCCTAGCAACCGCAGTCACAGATTTTTGCCTGAGATGAAATGTGCGCGAGATGATTATGTTGACTCATAATATCTCTGCAGAAACAAACTAGGGGGCGGTGGGGGAGGAACGGAGGTTTTGGCTGAAAGATGTGTTAATTGTTTTCTCAGAACTTCAGGTGAATTATCGTTGCGAAGTCTCTGGCCAGACACCCACCTAAAACGGCTTCATTTTACAGCAACTGTATTTTATCTGTGTGTTTTGCAGTTGCAGACAACATGACATCAATTTTTTTTGCATTCAAAAAAATGCAAGTTCATTCAATCTACATTTCAGTATGTGTTTTTCCTGGGTGGGATCAAACCCATTGCCAATGCAATGCTCTACCAATTGAGCTACAAGAACTTTTCTGATGATGCAACTACAGATGGTTAAAGTCGCCATGAAACGGAAGTAGCGATTGCCTTATTTTCCCCGTGGTGACGTATATCCGAATGAAACGGCTTTTGAGATGAAATAAGGCAGGGCTGGATTTGAATTTGTCCATCGAGATCTGATTGGATCGTTTGAAGTTGGGTCGTGTTGCTAATTGCTAATCACTGCGATCTTCTCCCGGACCCCGCCCACCTGCCATACTTTTGACCGGAAGTGAATAGAGATCGTTTTGAGGAGGGGAGGAGATTTGCATTTTTTATTAAAGATTATGAGCACACACGAATTTTAAAAAAATAATGAAGCTCACAGATAAGTCATTTGTTAATAATACCACACTATTAAAAATACATATATAGTTTTTCATTTCAATTTCATTGCGACTTTAAGTACAGGGGTTTTCAAACTTATATGTATTTATTACACGGCTCTCTGGAATGCTTGATTCTGATTGGTCAGTTGAGACATTTGCAGGTTCGTTCTTTTCGAATAATAACCGCTCCAAAATAATAACGCATAGCCGGTACTACTTTTATGAGTAAGATCGCTTCGCGCCAATAAAGATCAATAAAGATTACTGTTTGTTTGGCGCCATCTTGTGACAAACACTCGACAACCACGACAAGACACAGAGAGCTTACTGAGACTGAACTTGACAAAATAGAGCATGACAGCTACGAAGCCAACACACAAAAAAATACAGAATGGGCATTAAAACTTCTCAAAGACTGGCTAAAAGAGAAAAAAATGAAGATAGACAAGTATGAAGCAGAGGATCTTAATAAGGTATTACGATCATTTTATGCATCTGTGCAAAGTTTCGCGGAAGGATAAAAAATGTTAATTTAAAACAAATATGCCAATAAAATGTTTCAAATTCATATTCATGTCCAGTTTTTTTTCTTATGTGACAAGTAGCCGTGTAATAAGCGGGATAATGTAGAGTCAGCCGGTAGTTATCGGGAAATAAGCCCCTTCAGTGTGATACAAGACCCTCCGCTTCGCGTCGGGTCCTGATCACACTGTCGGGGCTTATTTCCCGATAACTACCGGCTGCCTCTACATTATCCCTTACATAAAAAATATGATGCACCTTTTAATTCTTATAAATTTCACTCAAAAATATATATTAATTTATGTATAAAGTATCTAATAATATTTTATTTTTTGCATGAAGAAAAGTTTTGTTTCCAAATAATTGGCTACATGTAGATATTTACAATTTATTATTACTTTGTCTTTATCCTTTTAATTTTCTGGGGACGCCCTTGGATCTTCTGGGGGCCCTTGAACCCCAGTTTGAAAAACCCATGGTTTAGTACAGGGGTGCCCCAACTGAGTCCTGTAGGTCCTGCAGTTTAGCTCCAATTTGCCCCAGCACACCTGCCAGGCCCTAATTAGCTGCTTGAAGTGTGTTTGATTAGGGTTGGAGCTAAACTCTGCAGGACACCGGCCCTCCAGGACCGAGTTTGGGCACCCCTGGTTTAGTAAGAATCAAAATACGGTTTTCAATAAACTCAGATGTGATCCTATCACTTTTACGATGATGTCACTTGCATTCCAGTGTTTCTGCGTGTTATTCGGTCCTAAGGTGGTATTTACCAAATCACTTGAGTAAGA
Source organism: Paramisgurnus dabryanus (assembly GCF_030506205.2). NCBI lineage: Eukaryota > Metazoa > Chordata > Actinopteri > Cypriniformes > Cobitidae > Paramisgurnus > Paramisgurnus dabryanus. The sequence continues at coordinate 10,614,717 of NC_133359.1, forward strand.
AAAGCTGCCCTAGGATTCGTTTTGAATGTTCATAACCTAATACAGGAAGTTGATCACAGATCAGCACTCCTAAACTGAAGATCCTCACCAGTCGTCTCTGTTGTAGCTGCTCCCTAAGGATTCTGTCCTCTGGCAGTGCATCACATAATAGGAAATAATGCTCTTGTTGTTCTGAAATGACACAAACAGTGCTTATTAGACTACAGACCAATAGTGTTCAATATAAATAATACAGTATAAATTATCAATGATATCCAAATTTAATCCAGGTCGCATTTTTAACAAGACTTTATAAGCATGCATACAGTTTTGCATTTGGCAGATGCTTTTATCTCATATCAATTGGGAGTACATTTGTATTTAAATGGTTTAAATTTCTCCTACCTACAGGACCTTCGGAGTTTGTCTTAATAACACTGCAAAAATCTGTGATGGGCTGTTCTGTAAATCTTTTCTTCCAATACAAGACATACCTGCGATGAAAGATTATTCATCATTAGGTTTATTGTTTCTACCTGTACAAAAATCTCAGTTTCAAAACATCATATACAGTATATGAGGAAAGCTAGAGGCAGTATAGGCACTGCACATTTACTGTAGTAATCATGTGGAGTTTTACCGTGGGAAATCTGCAATGAGTTTGACATCAGAAATAACCAGTTTGTGATCCAACACCATGTGCTTGAGAAGTTGATCTTTCTCAGAGGAAGAAAAAGTGTCTGGACACAGCATACAGGTCAGTGGATGGACATCACTGGAGGGACAAACGCTAGCACTCAGGTGATCAGGGAAACAAAGTGGCTCTAGAATACAATCCTGGTCATCTGAAAACGAAAAAAAAAACCTCTTCATTGGTGGTTTCAACATTAATGGCATTACCATGCACTAAACAGCTTTTAGACTAGAGATTTACTGTGATCTACCCAATAGGTATGACTAACATTTGTAAATGTTTTTTTATGCAATGCAAATTATGCAATTCCATTTAAATAAACAGTAGGCCTAGCAAATTAGCAATAAAAATAATGCAAAAATATTTGAAGAGTTTGGTTCCAAAACACGATAAGCGCCATTAAAAAAAAAGTTACCACCAAAATCAGTATTGCATCAGGAAAGTATTAAAAAGAAAATTTTTAATTTTAGGCAAAATCCGATATCCGCCGCATTATTCTGTCATCTTTTCTCCCTTTTTTCCCAACAGTCCTCCTTCTCTGCAGAATGCAATAAATCCACTCAACAAATCACAGCGCACCATTCCATACATTTTAAACAACAATGGCGAAGTGCTGAATACACACAAAATCCTAGTTTCCCTCATCTACTTTGTACTTCATGATCAACAAACAAACAAAAACAAAATAATACTTTTGATGGCATTGATAAACCTGTGGTGGTTTTCTGTGGCGGGGAAGAAAAGTAAGCCACTTGATCGACGGAAAAATGCAGGCTGTTGCTTGTTCTCACACACGCTAACACATTGACACCAGAGGATCTCATGAAAAACTTTCCATTATTTTACTCTGAGTCAACGAAAATCGAGCAGGACCAAAACATTTTTCAGCTGATCGCTGTCAAAAAAAGTTTGCCGACGTCCCAATGATGACAGCAGCAACAACGACATTGTTCTTAATATGACAAAGTAAGTGTTTTGATTAATGCCATTAATGTTTATTTTTTTAATCAGTGTATACCACTAGTTAACTAAATGAATATAACACGGAAAAGATGAATGCACATTTATATATTGATTCAATAGATTTATAGCATTTTGAAAAAAAAACGTCATGTATTTATTGCAGAAAAAATTATCAGTTTTTATAAAAATCTTTAAAAAAATAAAATTATGTATTTGAAATTTTTATGTTATCATAACCTAAAGATGCTATTTGAAAGTTTGTAACAGAAAATAGTGGTTTTCATCTTGTCACTTTCTTGGTATAGAAAACACATTTTACTGAAATTAGTCAAAATGGATTTATTGCGTTTTGGAACAAAACTCTTCATTTACTTTATATATATATACTGTGATGTCTTCAAATTCTTTTTGTGCAGTTGTGAACATGATATATTTAGTTTTACACCCCAAACTTAATTTTGTGTATATTATGCTTGAAATGTTTAAAACAGTTTGATGTTTTTCTACCTCGGTGACACCAATGCAAGCATTTATTTGTATTATGGGTCCAGTAGACCGTAAGGTCGACAGCATGTACAGTAAGACTCAAAAGAAATGTACACAATAAGGATGGTGTGGTAAATTTGGACAGGTAAATAAGGCTTCTAGGCTGAAATGCCACCATTGTGCCCTTCAGCAAAGCATTTAAAAAGATCACAGTTATGTCTTATAACATGCTTCTTAAATTTGTAATCCAGACACATTTATTATGTATCCGTGTCTCTATTAAAGTCAATAAATTCATCGTGGACATTAATTGAATCTAGCTCTTATCATCAGTGTGTAGGACTTAAGCATGTAACAGGCACATCCACGCTAGTCAATGTCTATCAATGTCTCGTACATCCCACGTGCCTCACAAGATGTCCAAAATTCACACAAACAACTGAATCACAAAAAATGAGAGTGACTCACGCAAACAGCAGGTTATCATCTAAGAACCTGACACGTTTGGACACCTAAGTGCACTTCATGGCCTGTCTTTTATTTCCTACGGAGCTTAATGGTTTAAAGGTTAAAGGTTTGCTGTGACTAGATACTTACTAGAAGATTGGTCACCAAATAGTGTCCTACTCCAAACACCTAACATGCACTGACTTTTAAATCCAGATCTGGATTTAGTGCCCTTATTGAAAGACATGAAACCACTTATCAAGTTCGACTTCATGAAAATAACACTACAGTACTTACTGTACAGTGTAGTTAGTATACCATAGTACATAATTATACTATAGGCCTAGTACATACAAAAGTTTACTTTAGTGTCCTACGGTTTAAAAACACAGCATCTAGACATTTTATAACAGTTTACTAACGTAAGTACTGTAGCTTATAATATAGTATTTAATATGTGCGTATGTCGTAAAACTTCCACAATTTATGAACATAACTGTTACAGTCGTTACGGTAAAACTGAATATGCCGACACGTTAAAATGTTATTTAATCAAATCACAAATCATTATCAACTTAAATGAGGAATAAACAAAAATAAGGGCCAAAAATGTCACAATAAAATTATAATTTGCTAAACCAACCTGTCAAATTAGTGTTGTGCATCCGGGCGGCCATGATTTTCTTTTGTAAGTCATGTGACGCGGCAAATCATTTAATGACCAATCAGAATCATCTCACCGCGACGAAGGGCCTTATGGGTATTGTAGTTTTCTTTTCGTCGTTTCTCATTCATTGCCTGCATTTCCCATGAGGTCGTCGTGTTTTTCTTCAGGGCTGAGAAAATGTGCTGTATGTGGGATGCTGCTGTGGCTCTGCCCTCTGAACAATACAGTGCAACGCTGTGTAACAACAATATGGATCATATCAGCCGCGGCTACTCTGTTTTATAGCACATTTTTTTGACTTGACGCGGAAAAATGTGGATACCTACTGAACATGAAAAATATGGCGTTGGTAAGTAATATTTATGTCATATCGCGTAAATTAATGTAAATTTTAATGGATGATGTGGATCGTTGCAGGTGCGATAATGAGCCATGGCATTTATTATTTGAAATACAACCGATGCCATATGAAATGTCTAATCGTTTTTTGCTGTTTAAAATATGAGAGCAAATTATTAAATGATGTAAGTGTGTGCTTTTAAAATAATTTTAATTTCCCCCGACTTGAAATATTTGTTTTGTTTTGCTTCATTGATTTGAATGGTCATCTTGAATACTGTAGCTCTTATGCAGCAATAAGGTGAAATAGCCGCAGTAAAACTGAGCTTTTGTCTTCATACAGACGCGCTAATTCATTTACTGAACACACTGTGAATCTTCACATAGCTATATAACCCCAACAGTACTGATTTATATCAAATTTACATACTCCATTCATCAATATTTGTATTATTAATCGCTACATCACCAGCTTCTGACTATAAACATAACATATTGGATTTGCGTTTTAATAGCGTTTATTAATAGCGTTGTTCCATCTGAAGAGTTTTTTAATGTTATTTACTTATCATCTCTGTAAATCCACACAGAGCCTTTTTGCACATATCGATAAATGAATTGTGCTGTAAATGACATGAAATGGTGGGAAAAAAACATTTACGTCAATTGGGTAAACATGTAATTTACAGATCGAATGATCTGAATTTTTGAAATTGTGACAAGGTTACTACCCCATTGTTTATATTCTGTTATCTGTTGATTTTGTTGTAATGGTTTTAAAGATGAATTTTGGCTGATGTGTAATATGTGCTGCTCATCTGTCATTGGCTGATGGGCAGACAGACACAGAGTCAGTTTTGAGTCACTACAGTGAAGTTCACATGGGTGTTGTTAAGTCAAAAGGGTGTTTGGTCTTTCCTTATAATTTAATTTAAATATGACAATCTTTGCTGGCAGTCCTTCTCACATTTGCCCTTGGTAAAGATATTTTTTAGTCAATATTTGGTAATTTTCTCATTTAGAGGAGACAAGGTCGAATAAAACATTGAAGGTAGGTAGACCCCCATGGGGGGTCATGATATATAAAAGTTTTTTTTTTTTTTAGTTTTTTCATTTCATTTTTCAAAATAATTGAACAATAATCCACAGCCTAGGGAAGATAGAGGTAATATACAGCATTCGAGCAGTTGTTTTTGCTTTTTTTTCCCGATTGGTCAAAAGTGACATTAAGTTAGCCTGGTTAGCCAGACCTACATCAAGATGTAAGGTCTGGCAACTCTTCACACAAACGGCTCAATGCAAGGGGCGGGATATAAGGTTGTCCCTCAAAATGCCTCTGCACGCAATAGGATAGCGCTATGACCAATCAGAGCAACGAAGAAGGTGACGTAGTTACCGTAACCAGTCGGCAAAACTCCAAACACATCTTTCTTGCTTAAAAAGGACTTCAGTAGGGTTATTTGCTCTTCTCTCAAAGAAAAACATAAGTCTAAGTCCTCCAGAGTCGCGGCCAAAGCCGCTTCAAAAGAAAGCTGTTCGCCAGCAGCAGCAGCCATTCTTTGTTTTCAAGTAGGAACCGTTGCAGCTCTGTCGTCATCATGTTAAGCCCGCCCCACAGACGCTACACATGATGTGATTGGCCTGACCAAATTTTTGGTTTTTGGAGCTGTTAAGTGTATTGTGAGTGCCTAGACTAAACCCTGGCAGCAAATATATTTTGCGGCCGCTAGGGTGCGTCTAGATTTCTAGGCTAACATTAAGTGGCACCCAACACCAAAACAAAAATGTTAATTGTACAAAAATTCTAAATTTGTTGTCACTGTTATTGCACAAACAGTGTTTTGTTTTGTTTTATGTTATATAGTCTGTGTTTTTCTGAAAGAATGCATTTCACACAACCTCTCTATGTTGGCATCTATCTTATTTGGTCTAATTTGGCATCTGTTTAGCTTCTACCAACCAGTAGGTAAATATTTGCCAAAATCCCCTAAAAATTCATTAGACAAAACATACAGTACAAGAAACGTCTTTCCCTTTTATGCCTACTTATTTTGCTATTAACCATAACAGACCGGTGACCCATTTTCGGGTAATGGCCCACCAATTGAGATCCATTGCACTGATGCATGTTATGCAGGAATATGGCAAAATGGCTGCATATTACAGTAGTTTACTTCTCCTTGGAAAGTGTACACAGCTACCGAAACCTTTATCAGTCATGAAATATGAATGGAGTCCAGCCGGGATGGCACAAAAACAGACACAGGCATGCATGTGTGCAAGTTTAAGACACAAGCATGTATAATACTGGCTTCTTGTGCTGCTTATTCAACCATCTGCTGTTTACAGGGAAAGTCTGAAATAAAGTTTTTTTTTTTTTTTAGAGTGATATAATCATTCATTGAGCATCACATCAAAGAAAATGGAAGAAAATAGTGATCACAACAGCACTAATGTATCTGTTAAACAGTTGCTGACATCACATCATTAATGTCATCCCTGCTAAATTTGGATGCTGATTGACTCGTGAGGAAAGCCGCCATGTGGAACCTGTAGGAAACAGCTGGGAATAGACAGTTTGACAAGACCATATTGGTTTATAATTACACTATAAGATATAATTGGTAAAAGCTAGTGAAAGCTAATGTCAATCTTCCACCACTAATACTTCTGTGTTTCAGACTCCCATATGCACATCAGCATTAGGCATGAGGATAAAAAGTGTTGTCATTATAAACAAGTTGACTAGTTGGTATTAGAAAAATCTGTATTTTCTAACCTGACCCCAATCAAAACATTTCTTAGAAAACGTATTAAATACAACCCATCTCTTTTCATTAACCTGTGGCATCTCTTTAGATGCCCAAAGACAAAGCAGAATTGAAACATTCACTGCTGTACTTACTGTCAGCCTCGAATGCTTATCTCGGTCTAACCGTTTAGTACTGAATGCGATGAGTCTGAGATCATCTTGTCCTGTTCTCGCGCATCACAGCCTGGATTTACGTTGGGAGCGCATTCGGCATACAAATTAGTCTCTTCCTTTTGTCACAAGCTGAGTAGGCACCTACTGTACCCTGGTTAACAGGCACAGTGCCACTGTGGGAGAAATAAGACTGACAGATAAGCCAACAGAGGCCTACAGTCAGCCACTAGATCAGTGAGATGATGGTATGAATTTGATTAGACTTCCAGTGCACATATAAGCTCTGATCTAGATCCAAACTGCCTACATTTAATGAATGATCTGGTTTCTGACAGATTGTTTTAAAAGTTAGTCAACATTATGCTTGCTAAAGCCCTATATGGATGGGATTAGTTTTACGGGGGTAAATGGAGTAATGCAACTTCATCACAGGACGTCTTTAATATTGATGGCCAATTCGCACAGGATTAGAAATCTCAGTAAAACAAAGTGGGACGGGAAACTTAATTACACAACGTTGTCATTTCCCTGTCGTCACGTGCGCATATCGTTGCTTCCTGATGTATTATTATTTTTATTTATTTTATTATAATTTTTTTTTTCGAATTTATGCAAAAAGAACATCAAACAAGAAAATAAATTCAAGTGTACAAATCACACAAAACATTTTATATATATATATATATATATATATATATATATATATTTTTTTTTTAACTATATTAATGTCCATTGCATGCATGTTGCTTCTTACCCCCCAGTCACATTAGCTACAAGCGACAGAGACAGAGCGACAGGCTACCATTCATTTTCAATGGAAGTGGCCGTTTGCCAGCGACAAGCGACGAGCTCGCCGCTGCGCGAGCAAGGCGGAGCCAAAATAGACAAGCAGGCTATTTTATGCAAATGCTGAGTGATGCGACAAAGCGACTGCCAATCGAAGTGAAGGAGCAGCGTGACGTAGGTCTGTGGTCGAGTCTGAGAAAATAATTCAAGATGGCGGAAAATGCGTATTTATGTATATATCTGATAAGTTTGGCATTTTATCTCATATATTTTGTTACTTTTATCGAGAAATAAGACACTAGGTTTAAGGGATAGTTCACCCAAAAATGAAAATTCTGTCATCGTTTACTGTGTTGTATAAATTTCCTTGGTTATGAAGAACACCAATGAAGATATTTTGGGAAATTTTCATAATCAAACAGTTCGTGAGCCCCATTCACTTCCATAGTATTTTATAGTATTTGAATGGGGCTCACGAACAGTTTGGTTCCAATATGCTCAGAATATCTACCTTCGTGTTCATCACAACAAAGAAATATATAAAGGTTTGTAACAACATGAGAGTGAGTAAATGATGACAGAATTTTCATTTTTGGTGGACTATCCTTTTAAGAACAGATTAATGCATAGTTTACATTGACACATACAGTACTTAAAGATTTGGGAAAGCTTGGAGGTTTATGGCCATTACCAAGCTTTCAGTTTTCACAAGCTTTCACAAAGCTCTGCATGTTGTATCAAGTGCCTCAAAACTGCTCTTAAAATGTGCCACCCTGTCTGTGTGAAAACTCAGCTTAAGTCATTTTTATTTACTTTTTCTACATAAAATCATTATACATAATGTAAAGATTGTTTTGTGAAAATATAACCTTGAAATCTGTAATACTGAGTAAGGTCGTGTCAGATTGAAATCAAAGTGAAATCAAACATTGATGCTCATAGACTGGATTTCACAAACAAGGTTACATTTACCTCCATTGCAAAGACTCAGTTTAGAGAGAGATCAGGTCGAAAATAGATTTGAATCATTCATGCTTATATTATAATAATAAAACTGCATAATTCATTGTCATCTTTACTGAACTCATCACTAAATGTTACAACTTCAGTAACTACCTATGTGCTACTTTGTAGGATCCCTGGCAAAACAATCTCCAGGGTTTAATCTTTGGCTCACAGTGCATCCTGTTCTCCGTTGTTCTCAAGAGATTTTACTCACGCTCATAATTCCTCGCACCCTCCAGGAATAAAAGAAACATGCCAATATTTGAGTCGTTTTTGTGTGGCCTTTCCAAGAACAGAAATCTCTCAACTGAGTTTTTGATGCTCGGAGCATTTCTTCATCTCATGGGTTTAGTTCACCCCAAAAATGGGACATTTTTGCCATGGTGTACTCGCACCTCATGCTGTTCCAAAGCCATGTTGTTGTTTTTACACGGACAAGTGGACGGTATTAGACAGGTACTACTACACACAAGTACAATGCAGTTTTGATGTAAATAATTTTACATTGTTTTGAAGTTTTTTATATAAGATAAATAGACCTTTTCTTGCACCTAGAGAGTTCATATTGGTACATATCTGTACCTATGATATTAGGATTTTTTTTAAATGGAACTGCCCCGGTGACAGCTGGGGTGCTGACCGTAGTTTTTCTGTAAAAGTGTATGAAACTTATGAAGCCAGTCATGAAACATATGTCAAACATGTCAAGATTTTTCCTCCCTTTCATCCCTTAAAAGCAGCCAGCCTAAACTTGATCCTGACACACTTCTCAATCATATAAACCAGGTATATAGACAAATGACTGTGGGCACGGTAACCTGCCTTTCGGATAAAGTGCAACTTGCACACTTCTTGGTTGCTGTTAGAATCCTTGCCGAGCATGACTGTCTGTGTGGGAAGGGTTTAAAAAGGGCACTTGATCGACAAACTGCTGTCTATGTGCTTGTTACCATCTGTCAGAGCTTGTCTGCCATTTTTCAAAGTGACCACGCTGATGCTCAGGTGAATTTACTTTCACCCACCGGCTTGAGATGTTGCAAGTGGTTTGTTTGACCGTGAGGTCATTTTTGACACAAAGAATAAGACTTTAGGATAAGCCAGTGAGTTTCTTGCTGGTAAACTTGTTGTTGATTTAAAATTGTGGAGAGAAAGTGGAATTGTGTTTGGGATAGGAGTGGGAGATCTTAATGAAAAAGTGTTTCACAATGTTTATAACAGAAAATCACAATCTGAATCACAAATAGTGTTTTTAACAGCGCAATTACTGACATTATATATATTTTTTGCAGATTTACATACATTTTATACTAATGATCATACATACATGAATGGCGGAGTGGTAAGACAGTATATATCGTTACAATGTTTTTTATTCTGTGTATTTCGCGTAATGCAAATAAGTGGGTGTGGCTAACTCTGTACTCCTGCAGTTCACACCAGCCATGTTTAAGGCGTCAAATTCGCATCTACTGCGTCAAGTTTGCTTCTTGAACATTATGAGTTTACTCGCTACATTTGCGCATGAAATTCTAGTCATCGAGACATTGATGCGGATATTTGGGTCATGGGAGGTGCTTTTGCAAGTCCGCTCACTTCCTGTAATCACGTCACTTCTAGAGCAAGCTCCTGATTGGTAAACAAGGCTCGTTTTTTCCGACAAAGTTCACATTTTTTAACTCGCACGTTTCCTGCGGCAACGCTCAATTGGTTTGCGTGAATGAGGCGGAATCGCGTCTACCACGCTGTGCTAAACGCCTCTTTCTCGCAGCGAGACCTCCAGACGTGCGTCAACACGTCTTCACATTCACTTAACTGAAATCACTGGTACTTGACGCCTCTACCGTGGCTAGTGTGAACGCAGTATTATGCTATGTACACACCAAATGCGGGGCATCGCGTTACTTGCTTTAGATTACTTGCGGGATTTAACTGCGTGTCATGCTAATTTATCGCTCGAGTTGAATATTTTCAATGTGGGTTAAGACTAGGGGTGTCACGATTCTTCAAATCCTCGATTCGATTACATTTTCGATTCTAAGGTCAAGATTCGATTCGATTCTCAATTTTTTTTATTATTAATTTTTTTTGAAAGACAAAAAATATATGCCTTTATTATTATTATTATTATTATGGTTTTACATTAACATGCCCGTTGCGTGCTTTTCCTCGCATGGGGGTTTATGGGCTTTACTTTACGCGAGAGAGCTTGTATGTAGAGAGAGGATTCCTTAATGCACGCGTCTTCGACTCCTCCTAGCATCTGAAATAAAACCGGTGCGTCATAAACAGCTGTCCAAAGTCTAAACATAAACTAAAGTAGTAATCCTTAGGTATTTGTTCAGTTTTATGCGTGTTATGCAGGCTAAGGCAAACTATCCCTACCCGCTGCATCTTGGCGGCTCTCTCACGCACGTGCAGAGAGCTGGGCTCTGTCCAAAGGCAGATCACTAGGTAGTAATCCTGTTTATGATATGCATTACAAGGAGTTGTAGCAATACATCCCTCGTATTTAAAATATAAATCGCGTTCCGCTGGATCTATGTTTTTAAAGGCACCTCTGAGAGGTTTATTTTCTCCCGCATGACAAGCCGACCGGACGTGACATCGGGGCGTGGCAGCATCGACAATCCCATTTTTTAATTCGAAGTTCGAGGTTGTGACTTAATTTTGATCGATTTGGATTTAAAATCGAAATCGTGACACCCTTAGTTAAGATGGTTTGATGCGAATAACGCGCGTTTTCGTGGCAAACACGTTGCCCATATTGCGTCATTCGCATCGGCCCAAGCGAGGACGCATCTGATCGCGTCTTAGCATTGACGTTGTATGTAATCTACTCGCACAAATTGTTGAACTCGCGTCTGGTGTGAACCCACAGTTATGCTACGTACACACCAAAAGCAGGGCATAGCACTACTCGTTCTAGATTTAACTTCGTGTCATGCGAATTTTTCGCTTGAGTTGAATATTTTCAACTTGGGCGAAGATGCGTTTCAGTCGAATAACGCGTGTTTTCGTGGCAAACGCGCCTCTCATATCGTGTCATTTGCACCGCCCTATGCGAGGACGCATCTGATCGCGTCTTTGCATTGACTTTGTATTCTACTCGCACAAATTGTTGAACTCGCGTCTGGCGTGACCCACAGTTAGACTGTGATGAAGTGTGAAACATGTAAAATAATCCACTCAAATGAACGAGTCATTTCTGTAATTTCATAATTAGTGCCAGTAAAACCCTTCGTGTCTCTCTCTTGCTCGCTCGCTCACTCTATGCTTGTAGGTTGAAATAGGTCTAAAGTTTTCTGAACTTTAAGCAAGCTAAGACAAAACTCCTGTTTATATCAGTGAGACGTGCGCTGCTGGAGCGATGTAGTTTGACGCTCTAATACTAACTTTAACTTGCCCATACTGTATTTTAAAACTGTGGTGAGCAATGAGCATTTAGTTAAACGCTATAGTGTGTGGCACATTTTTATTTTCCAAAAACAATATAAGCTTAAAAATTTAGGATTTTAGACGTCTTCAAGATTGATCGCAATATAAAATTGTCAGACTCGCCCATCCCAAGATTGGGACACAACACAGGCCAGATTCAAGCATGTATCGCGCATGGGCACATAATGTGCGTACTGTAAGTCAAGGTATGAACTTTGACTTTTTATATTTCCATTGTTATTATTTTTGCATTTGCAGAAACAGTTAAAGATTGTAACGCACCATAAGATATGAACGGTACAACAGAGGGGAACATTTTTTGTAAATAATGACTTGTTCCTGGTCTGTTCCTGACACAAACGTATCATATGCCTTTAAGAAGCATGAAATACAGCACACAAATATGGTTTATTACAGTGCATTTTTGTGCGTAATGTTTCTTTAAGCACATTTTTGAGTTATGCTGAAGGGCAATGCATTATGTATTTCAGACCTTCAGATTGCCAACGGTATCATATTTCCCCATGCAGTCAATTAGACACTAATGATGCTCAGTCTAGAGAAGCTTCGGGGGGAGCCTGTGTTTTGTCAGAGAGCAATTGGAGACATTTAGAGAAACGGCAACAGAAAATTTTGCGAAACCATTAAAAAGCCTGTTTAATAAATGCCATTGACTGTGCCTTCTGTTCTGGATTTTTTTTAATAAAGGCATCAAGAAACATTTCCCTTCCTCAAACCGTCGATCAGATTGACAGAGCTGAGGCGATAACACCGTTCTGTAATGTGTTGCATACTCTTGACTCGCTCAAGCTGTCAAGTACAGTTATTTTTTTGTTGTTTTCTGGAACATTACATAAAGCAACTGCAAGAAATTATTCCCAAAACACATTTTCGGTCCCATCCTCTCCTTTGTTCTTTCTCTGGGCATTCTGGTTACGGACACACAGTCCTCCACAGAGAATGGCTACGCAACATTCCCACCTGACTTCAGGCTTCATTGATGTGCGTAGAGTACAAACATATTGAAAAGCACAGGAGATTCGATTCAGTTCGATTCAGTATTTTATGAAACATTTATCTATATTTAATATATTCAGAAGATATTCCATATTTTCTGCGTTTTGATGACATATTCTTTATTTTGACAGACAATTTACTATTATCATGGAAAAATTACATTTTATGAAAAAGGCCCTGATTAAGACGGAAATCATGTCACTAAGAGATCTACACTATAGTGTTTCTCAGGAGATTGAAAATTGTAAGGTGTAATTTTTTCAATGTTATAAAGCCTACTCGTATCCCAGTTTTTTATGCAGAGAGAGCTATAAGCAAGCCATTTGTAGGCTGTAGGTTTTGCCGTTAAAAGGAAAACACTGGGGCTCTGTGGTGCCATCAAAACATTGCTCTGTTTGTTTGAGAATCTAAACAGGACTAAGGGGGCGTGCACACCAAAGCTTTTACGCCCGCGGCTGGCGTATATTTTTTAATTGTTTCCAATGGAAGCGCTGCGTTTTAAAAAAAAGATAGCGTTTTTCTTGTGCTGAAAGCCAGTGCTCTGTGTTTTTTCCGCGCTTAGGGGCTGTACACACTAGGGATGTTCACATTGACCGTTTAACCGTTAACCGAAGGTAAGAAATTATGACCGATTAACATTATCAGTTAAAATAAAAAATATTTGTTAATACATGGTGTGTGTCGCCATGAGGCGACAGACATTTCGCCACTTTTCTATCTTTAATTTGTGAATGTCCTGTAAATGACACAAATGATTGCTGCCCTGACGGTCTGATAAAGTAATCATTTGTATGAGAAATCATTTGTATGCGTGTTTGGAAGCTGAACGGAGACGCGCGCGTGTCCGCGCAAGATGACGCGGTCCGTCTGCGCACATCCGGACAGACGTTCGCTGATGGCCTCTGACCCTAACCATAAACATCTAGCTCTTTTTGGACAAACGGAGAAAGACGACGCAAAACCAAAACTTTCTGAAAAGCGTCCTGCTTTAGAAATGACCACTGTGGTAGATGAAACGGAGACAATCTGTCCTTTGGATATAAACCTACTGGACCGATCGCGTGCTTTTTAATAAGGTAATGTTGCGTGAATATCTAATAATGTATGAATCCTGGTTCTGTTGTTGATCTGTGGCTGCTGTTTGCACGTTCAAATTAAATGTTTTGTTTTTACTAGTTCACAGACAACCGTCAACTGTATTTTTACTCAATGACAATTTCATATTAAAATCTTATCAGTTAACGGTTAATGTTCGGTTTAGAAGCTACGGTTGTCGGTCGGGAAAATTAACTGATATGAGCATCCCTAGTACACACCAAAGCTTTTACGCCTGCGGCTGGTGCATGTTTTCAATTGATTCCAATGGAAACTCTGCGTTTTTCGGGTTTTTTAGCGCTGAGTGCAGAGAGTTCAAAAATATTCAACTTTGAGTGAAAAGCTTCGCTCGTCAATGTCAGTTCTCACACGGCCATCCAATTACAGTGAAGGAGGGGTGGGACATTACCACAGCAACCAACCGGCTCACAGCTGAAGTATCACAGCTACCAAAGCGCTCGGCTCAAAAACAGCTGGCATGCGGCGTCCTCAAGGAGTTTTCAGCCCCGTTTAAAAGTTTTGGTGTGTCCAGCCCCTTAGTGCTGATCGCCGAGAGTTGAAAAATACTCAACTTTGGGTGAAAAGCTCAGCTCGTCAATGTCGAAAAGCACACCGCCGTCGTCCCCCAGTGGAGGAGGGGCGTGAGAAATATCACAACAACCAGCGCATTGTAAAACGACACAGCAACCAAAGCACTTAGCTTAAAGGGATAGTTCGCCCAAAAATGAAAAATCTGTCATCATTCACTCACCCCCATGTTGTTACAAACCTGTATAAGTTTCATTGTTCTGATGATCAAAAAGGAAGATATTTTGACCATCAAACCATTCATGGACCTCATTCACTTTCATAGTATTCTTTTTTCCTACTATGGAAGTGAATGGGGTCCACTATCGTTTGATTACAAACATTTCTCAAAATATTTTCCTTTGTGTTCATCAGAACAAAGACATTTATACAGGTTTGTAACAACATGGGGGTGAGTAAATGACAGATTTTTCATTTTCGGGTGAACTATCTCTTTAAGAAAGCTGTCAGTCGGCTGAAAAAAGCTGTCAGTCGACATCCGCAGGGTGTTTTCAGCCGTGTAAAAAAGCTTTGGTGTGTCCCGCCCCTAGCACGCCAACGTTGATTCAACCAATGGTGTGAGGTTCGGGTGGGGCTATCAGTTTGGATGACCAATGGCAGACAGAGGAAATGTGCTTGAAACCAATCATTACTTTTGCTTGGTTTTGTTAGTTTTTATTAGTGGGTCAGAAAATACTAGTTCTAGCTAGGGATGGGCACGAGTACTCGATTGCTCGAGTACTCGAACGTGGCATCGATGATCGATCACGAAAACGATGATCATGTGGGTTTATTTGTTTATTTATTGTGGATATGGCGGCATTTGGATGTCTGGTTAGCATTACAAGCGCATGTGGTAGTAAAGACTGGGTCTGGAGATGCGTGTTTGACGTAGTGTCAAGCTACGCAGACCGACGTATGACATCAGTAATTACCATGCATGATTCAAAAACAAACAGATAATTCCGCGCGACCGCACCGCAGAAAACCCGCCGATCCGCGCAATGCGCGGCAGCCCGCCGATCCCGTGAAGCCAGCCACAACTGGCATCACTGAGGCACTATGGTTTATTAAAAGGACGTCGTGATTTTCGGAAAAACAGTCAGTCAGGTGCAAAATGTACAGCGCCGTCAAAAGTTCAATGGATTATCATCTCATGTTTAAACATCAAATGTCAAGAGATACCAGAGAGCCATATGAGCATTACCATTACATCTTGACTGAGGTAAGAGGACAACACGACACAGCTAAACGCTAAAATGATAGCAAAACACTTAAAGCTGCTTAATGTTATGAAGCTTGAACTTTGACTGGACGTGTTTAAAAGTGCGCTGTTTTGATGCACATCCACAAAGGGAGTTAAACTTTCTTTTTTTTTAGATAACTTAGTTGAAACCTTAGTTGAAGTCTTGCATTTTATGCAGATAGATGCACGTTGTACATTTATGTTGTATAAAAGCTTAATATTATGCAGAGTGCGTCAAATAGAAAGGGCTTCGGTTTGTGTTTATTAACCCTTTAGTTTCACTTCATCACGCAGCTTTTCCTGTTAGAGGTTTCTGTTAAAAACATTTGATTAATTAGGAATCTAGTATGTGTTCATTGTTCTGTCATAGTTTCTTCAAAATTAAGTTTTATTTGAGTGTTTTAATCAAAATATTTTCATTTTCACCATGACGTGTACGCCCCGCCCCTTTGATTGCCCCGCCTCCAGTTAATCGAGTACTCGTTCTTCAGACCTATGGATTAATCGAAATGAAAAAATGACATAAATGCACATCCCTAGTTCTAGCCTTTATCTTTGTAAATATCCTCTTATTATTGACTTTAGCCCTATTCGCACAGGATTAGTATTAACTGGTGTCTCTAGTTACTAGAGACACCAGGATTCGGTGGGGTTGTATGGACGCTTTCAGCAGTAACAACATAAACAAGCGGCTTTCATGGTCAACACGTAACTTCCGGTAAACTCTGCTAAGAATAAATAACAACAAAGTCCTTTAAAGTATTTTATTTATATAACAAGCAAAATAAATGATACAGATTACCTAGGAAACCAAAAAATGTTTTTGAGGTATAACTAGTCAGACCATTAAAAAAACCTAAAACCGGAAGTAAAGTTCTGACCAGATGCGTGATCGCCTCATCGCACATGCGTCCGATAAAATCGCCTATGTCATTGTTACCTGTGCGCCTTCTTAACCTATCTTTTAGTTTTTCTTGCGATGCGGCTGATTAGGATAAAAACTTTGATTAACATGGGAGTAGTTAGAATATAGTGTTTCACAAAGCCTTGACATCATATCCGGGACATAAGTCAGTAAATTTGTGTAAAATCACAGGCTTCGCTTATTCTGTGTGAATGCACTACGTGAAATTCAGATGTAGGGGTGGAATTTTTAAATCACACAAGGTCCCCAAATAAAACTAATCCTGTGCATATGCATAAAGTTAAGGATAATTTTTTGACGTGTCTGTTACATTTTGTTACGGTATTAAAAATGTTTTGACAGTATAAACACTTATTGACAATTTAATGACAAGTTCAATGTGTACCACTGTAGTTGAGGTCAAGAAAAATATTCACAAAATTGTTATAAAACTATTTGACAGAGTATTAACATCTGATGACATTTGATGTTTCATTTAATGTTAACCCATTAATTGTTTGTATTTTTAAGGCAGATTTTGGACAAATCATGGGATTCCTGTTCCCACAAATGCACAATTTAATAAAATAAATCTAAAGGGGTATTATTATATTATAAAACTGTCAGTTGGGATCATGTAAGTTTGTTTTAAACAATCTAGTGCTTTACCTATTGCTTTTATATGCATCTCACTATTTCGTCCAAGGTATTTTAAAGGTGTTCAGGTGGAGATTGAATTCAAGTGGGGCATGTAATGAAGGAAGTAAATGAAAGTTAATATGTTTTCACATTTGAATGCTTAAATCCGCTTTTATCCGCCGTTTCCCACTAGGAACATGGGAAATCTGCATACTTCTCACATTTACTGTGCCGACTTTAGGAGACAATCTGCAGGATGGTGTGAAATGGATCTACAAATGGCAAATTTCAGTCTTAGTGGGGCTTAGCCCCCTAGCTGAGCTTAATGTTTAATAAATGCTAAGATCACATCTGTTTGTCAGTAGATGTGTATCAGTAGAAGTGGCATACTAGTGTGCAATTTATTTTGTGATTTAATGTGAACAAGCGCTGTTTAGATCAGAGAAAGAATTGGAGAGTCTGCACAGGGAGGGGAGTGCTTATGCTTAACATTGTTAGCTTATGTAACAAACCTGACTGTTTATAATGTCTGATAAGGGAAGAATTTAGTTTGATATAACCTCAGGATGCAGGTCTAGTATTTGGTGGGCATGCGAGTGTGGTAAGAAACAGGCTTGTTGTTACATCATACAAAACTTCACTGTCTTTGCCATGTGCTGCCCACTCAAATGACTTTTCAACTTCCTGGCTTCTCATGCAGAAGTTGACTTTACCTTTGTCCAGCCTCATCCACCATAAACAAGACTCCAAAACTGATCCCAAACCTGCGTACAGGAGTAATCCATACGTATTTCAATGCCGTTTTGTTGGTTTTCCACGTATCAAGAGCGTATCAAGAGCGTCTTTATTCGCGTTCCCCCTTCTTGTCCTCTCTGGAGGCTTCATACGACATTACAGCTAGCGTGAAGAAGGAAGAGAAAAGAGAGGTTAGTGAGAATGGCCATCCATCACGCTGACAAGCAGACAGATATCTGTGAGCTCTGAGATCTTCTGAATGTCTGCAGGGGGATTGTGCTGCTGCAGTAATACACTGGCAGCAGACATTTAGTGTATCTGATAACATCCGATTACAGTGATAAATGACGTTTGCGGTGAATATGTTAAGACAGTGGTTCCCAAACGGGGCCATGGCCCCCTGGGGGGCCCTGAGATGGTGCCAGGGGGGCCCAGTTTAATGGCATTTTATAAAAAAAACATTAAAGGCAGGGTGTGTGATTTTTTAAAAAAACACTTTGGAAAAGGGAGTCTGGCCAACTACCGAAACATACTTGTAGCCAATCAGCAGTAAGGGGTGTGTCGTCTAACCGACATCATTGCCTGGGTTGTGTACGTATGGGGCAGGTCTATCAAAAGAAGGTCCAGATGATTCTATTGGGGTAGGGGCGTGTTTGTTAGGGGATTTCAAATATCAACATCGGCTTTCAAAGATCATGCACCCTGCCTTTAATTTATCATAAATTATGTGTAATTAAACCTCCTTAATTAAAATTAAACCGAAAAGGTCTGAGAACCCCTGTGTTAGGACATGTAAAATATGGTAGCCGACAGTGGCTGTAGAGATTTTGAACCACTTTCTGTTGTAAATATAATGGATTTTAAAGGCATTTATAATTGAAACCACATTTTAAAAGAGCAAATATGATCAGCTTCTAGATTTTACATTTCCGTGTAGGTGTGTATTAATACATGTTAACGATATGCAAAAGCTACATACCCCAAAGTAAACAATGACATGAGTTATCGTCTCCAACATTAATCTCTTTTCTTGGACTACAACAAACACACGGATTGTAGGAAACAGTTTACTTCCTGGGATTGGTGAAGTAGTTAAGACTGACATTATTATAATTGTACCCACTTTGACTCATAGCCTGTAATGCCGAGTTCAGACTGCAAGATATTCAAACTAGTCGGGTCACCTGGGGTTTCGCACTGCGTGACTATCTGGGGTAGCGTTCAGTCGCTGCTGTTTCAGACTGCATGATGGATTGGCGACAGGGGTTTTCATACTGCATGACTTTACCGTAGGAAGAATCGCCGATTACTTTGTCCCGCTCCGCAAACTACGTCTCACAACCAAACGCATGCGAGAAGTGACGCGAAGGAAACAATGCGCGGTCACGCCCGCAAGACTGTGAGACTGGGATTATTATTAAAAATGGTAGCTCGCAAGAAGCTTACGATATACCTTTTGCATACAAATTGCATGTGCACTCATTTGCAGCAGAAAGAAGAAGAAATAAAGATTATGAAGGAGGAAATGTTTTGAGAGACTCCTCCCCGAATTTCCAGCCCGGGGTATTATACCAAAATCCCAAAATAATGTTGTTTTTTTAGCAATTAAATAGGTGCTCTTTAATACGTCAGAGTACTTTCTGGTGCATAATATATATGTTAAAGGTATAGACGGGTTTTTAATGTAACAAACGGGTTTTGTGGAACAAACGTAACTAAGAATCAAGTAGGTATCAAAGAAGTAGATTGCCGTAGTTCATAGTTGATAGCTTAAGCGTATAAAAACGACACTGAGATAAAGTTACTGTTTAAAATGTGTACTATAATGTATTCAATGTTAACTACAAACCGAGTGCCAAACCTCCCTTCACATAGCTGTGATCCATGATCGCCGTCTCGCCCTGTCTTTAGGAAACCAAAACATTTGTTATTTTTGAGGTATTTGTCCCAGAGTTCATGTTAGCCACTAGTCAGAGCATTACACAAACCGAAACAGGAAGTAAAGTTTCGACCAGATGCATAACCGTGACAACGCATGTGCGTCAGATGAAACCGTCTAAAGTTTACTAAAAAATTAAAATTCTGTCATCATTTACTCGTTGAGGAAGATGAAGCAGTAATGAAGCAGAAAACAGGAGCACCATTGACTTTCCTAGTAGGAAAAAAAATACTGTGGAAGTCAATGGTGCTTAGAAACAGATTGGTTACAAAAATGACACAAAATATCCTCCTTTGTGTTCAGCAGAGCAAAGAAATGTATACAGGTCTGTATGATGACAGAATTTTCATTTTTGCGTGAACAATACTTAAAACGATTTAATTGACAAGTTACTATCCAGGCATGGGGCGGTTACCGGTTTCAAGGTATACTTGGGTTTTAAACAGTCAAGGTTTTAAAACGACAAAAATTTTCTGGGATACCGCATATTACAATTTAAAGGCTTTATTTTTACCTCGCATTTGAAAATAACACATTTTAGTGTTGCAATGGCAACAGCGTGAAACCGTGGTATTTTTGCTATAGGTTATCAAACCATGTTTAATTTGTATAAGACAGGTGGTAACTATTTCTGTGGATAACCGTTGCTTACAGCACAGATGGACATTTCAGTCTAGGAACCAGAATCCTGACTAGTCTACTATTATACTGTTATAAGTATAACTAATTGATTTGTTGTCATAGCTTATTTTGCCATCAATATGTCATATTCATTGTAACCACAGAGAGTATTAATGACCCCAGGTGCCTGGGTTCTTACACCCTGCCTGTAGCAGTTTATTTCACAACTAGATAGAAAAGTTTGAAGACAAACTTTATGTTGGCTTGACAAAGCCTAGCCTGAACGTTTAAAACAGATTGAGAGAAATTTAAAACAAGTTTAGTTTAGTATTATAACTTTCCGTAAACATGATACCAAAAGTTACCATGTTAGCATGTTTAGCACTAAGTTAGCATGATGCTAACATGAATTAGCATGAAGCTAGCATGATGCTAACATGAATTAGCATGAAACTAGCATGATGCTAACATGAATTAGCATAAAGCTAACATGATGCTAACATGAATTAGCATGAAGCTAGCATGATGCTAACATGAATTAGCATGAAGCTAACATGATGCTAACATGAATTAGCATGAAGCTAGCATGATGCTAACATGAATTAGCATGAAGCTAGCATGATGCTAACATGAATTAGCATGAAGCTAGCATGATGCTAACATGAATTAGCATGAAGCTAGCACGATGCTACATGAATTAGCATGAAGCTAGCACGAAGCTAACATGAATTAGCATGAAGCTAGCACGAAGCTAACATGAATTAGCATGAAGCTAGCACGATGCTAACATGAATTAGCATGAAGTTAGCATGATGCTAACATGAATTAGCATGAAGCTAGCATAATGCTAACATGAATTAGCATGAAACTATCATGATGCTAACATGAATTAGCATGAAGCTAGCACGACGGTAACATGAATTAGCATGAAGCTAGCATGATGCTAACATGAATTAGCATGAAGCTAACATGATGCTAACATGAATTAGCATGAAGCTAGCATGATGCTAACATGAATTAGCATGAAGCTAGCATGATGCTAACATGAATTAGCATGAAGCTAGCATGATGCTAACATGAATTAGCATGAAGCTAGCATGATGCTAACATGAATTAGCATGAAGCTAGCATGATGCTAACATGAATTAGCATGAAGCTAGCATGATGCTAACATGAATTAGCATGAAGCTAGCATGATGTTAACATGAATTAGCATGAAGCTAGCATGATGCTAACATGAATTAGCATGAAGCTAGCATGATGCTAGCATGATTAGCAGGAAGCTAGCATGATGCTAGCATGATTAGCACGAAGCTAACATGAATTAGCATGAAGCTAGCACGACGCTAACATGAATTAGCATGAAGCTAACACGACGCTAACATGAATTAGCATGAAGCTAGCACGACGTTACATGAATTAGCATGAAGTTAGCACGACGGTAACATGAATTAGCATGAAGCTAGCACAGTGCTAACATGAATTAGCATGAAGCTAGCACAATGCTAACATGAATTAGCATGAAGCTAGCACGATGCTAACATGAATTAGCATGAAGCTAGCACGATGCTAACATGAATTAGCATGAAGCTAGCACGATGCTAACATGAATTAGCATGAAGCTAGCACGAAGCTAACATGAATTAGCATTAAGCTAGCACGAAGCTAACATGAATTAGCATGAAGCTAGCACGAAGCTAACATGAATTAGCATGAAGCTAGCACGATGCTAACATGAATTAGCATGAAGCTAGCACGATGCTAACATGAATTAGCATGAAGCTAGCACGATGCTAACATGAATTAGCATGAAGCTAGCACGATGCTAACATGAATTAGCATGAAGCTAGCAAGATGCTAACATTAATTAGCATGAAGCTAGCACGATGCTAACATGAATTAGCATGAAGCTAGCACGATGCTAACATGAATTAGCATGAAGCTAGCACGAAGCTAACATGAATTAGCATGAAGCTAGCACGATGCTAACATGAATTAGCATGAAGTTAGCACGATGCTAACATGAATTAGTATGAAGCTAGCATGATGCTAACATGATTAGCATGAAGTTAGCAAGATTTATTATGAAATTAGCATAAAGCTAGCACGAAACTAGCATGAAGCTAGTATGACTTAGCATGGAGCTAGCATAAGGCTAACATGACCAAAAGACCCAACCCCCATGTCTCTATGATGTTCGGATCCAGAGATATAAGGCTTTGTTTATTATGTTGCTAGGGTGCTCATATTTGGTTGCTAGGGGCGTGGCTTAATACCTCAATAAGAATCCTCCGAGACTGATTGGATGCCTGAGTAAAATGAGCCCACCCCCATGTCTCTGTGACACTGTGCTGCAAAGATATCCATCTGGGCATTTTATAATGGCAGTCTATGGGATATGTTGCTAGGGTGCCCAAAAATGGTTGCTAGGGGCGTGGCTTAATAGCTATGGGGCGATCCTGAGAGACTGATTGGATGCCTGACTAAATTGAGCCCACCCCCATGTCTCTACGACACTCTAAAGTGAAGATATTCCATCTGGGACGCTTTTATTCCCTTATATGGGCATGTTCCCTGCCCCATTATAAGTCAATGGGGAAATTTGGGTGCCCCTTACACCCCAGGGGTGAAACTTACACCCCAATGTGATGTATGTTCTTACAGAGCCTGCCAGTCTCTTCAAATGTGGTAACCCACAAGTTTCTACAAATTTCTCGCTTGCAGCTATGACCCGTCAAAGTTTGTCGCAATGTTAAGTCAATGGAAAATTTGGGGTGTTTGAGCGCCCCGTTTAGGAATTCGGTAGGTCCTATCAGTTAGAAAAGTCATAGCAACAATCTACGTACCAGTCTTAAAAGTTTTGTAAAGTTTTGTGGGTGTAGCTTGAAAGCTCTAGGAGGAGTTACTGTGAGAAAAAGTTTGTACCAGAAGAATAATAATAACTAGATATTAAAGTTTGAGGACAAACTTTATGTTGGCTTGAAAAAGCGTAGCCTGAACATTTAAAATGGTTTGACAGAAGTTTATTTTAGTAGGCTATCTGGCTGTTAGCATGATTAGCATGAAGTTAGCATGATTAGCATGAAGCTAGCATGATTAGCATGAAGCTAGCATGATGTTAGCATGATCAGTATGAAGCTAGCATGAAGCTAACATGATTAGCATGAAGCTAACATGATTAGCATGAAGCTAGCATGATGCTAGCATGATTAGCATGAAGCTAGCATGAAGCTAACATGATTAGCATGAAGCTAGAATGAAGCTAACATTTATTCTGTTGCTAGGGTACTAAGTTTGGTTGCTAGGGAGAAAATTGGCATCCCATAATGATCAACCTTCAAGCCACAAGTAAAACGGTCCAACCCCCGTGTCTCTATGATGTTCTGAAGCGGAGATATAAGGCTTTGTTTATTCCGTTGCTAGGGTACTAAGTTTGGTTGCTAGGGAGAAAATTGGCATCCCATAATGATCAACCTTCAAGCCACAAGTAAAACGGTCCAACCCCCGTGTCTCTATGATGTTCTGAAGCGGTGATATAAGGCTTTGTTTATTCTGTTGCTAGGGTACTAAGTTTGGTTGCTAGGGAGAAAATTGGCATCCCATAATGATCAACCTTCAAGCCACAAGTAAAACGGTCCAACCCCCGTGTCTCTATGATGTTCTGAAGCGGAGATATAAGGCTTTGTTTATTCCGTTGCTAGGGTACTAAGTTTGGTTGCTAGGGAGAAAATTGGCATCCCATAATGATCAACCTTCAAGCCACAAGTAAAACGGTCCAACCCCCGTGTCTCTATGATGTTCTGAAGCGGTGATATAAGGCTTTGTTTATTCTGTTGCTAGGGTACTAAGTTTGGTTGCTAGGGAGAAAATTGGCATCCCATAATGATCAACCTTCAAGCCACAAGTAAAACGGTCCAACCCCCGTGTCTCTATGATGTTCTGAAGCGGAGATATAAGGCTTTGTTTATTCCGTTGCTAGGGTACTAAGTTTGGTTGCTAGGGAGAAAATTGGCATCCCATAATGATCAACCTTCAAGCCACAAGTAAAACGGTCCAACCCCCGTGTCTCTATGATGTTCTGAAGCGGAGAAATAAGGCTTTGTTTATTCCGTTGCTAGGGTACTAAGTTTGGTTGCTAGGGAGAAAATTGGCATCCCATAATGATCAACCTTCAAGCCACAAGTAAAACGGTCCAACCCCCGTGTCTCTATGATGTTCTGAAGCGGAGATATAAGGCTTTGTTTATTCCGTTGCTAGGGTACTAAGTTTGGTTGCTAGGGAGAAAATTGGCATCCCATAATGATCACCCTTCAAGCCACAAGTAAAACGGTCCAACCCCGTGTCTCTATGATGTTCTGAAGCGGAGATATAAGGCTTTGTTTGTTCTGTTGCTAGGGTGCTCATATTTGGTTGCTAGGGGCGTGGCTTAATAACTCTGTAAGAATCCTGAGAGTCTGATTGGATGTCTGAGTAAAATGAGCCCACCCCCATGTCTCTGCGACACTCTAAAGTGAAGATATTCCATCTGGGACGCTTTTATTCCCTTATATGGGCATGCTTCCTCCCCCATTATAAGTCAATGGGAAATTTTGGGGGCCTCTTACACCCCAGGGGTACAGCTTACACCCCATTGTGATGTATGTTCTTACACAGCCTGTCAGCCTCCTCAACTGTGATAACCCACAAGTTTCTACAAATTTCTCGTTCACAGCTATGACCCGTCAAAGTTGGTCGTAATGTTAAGTCAATGGAAATTTTGGGGTGTTTGAGCGCCCCGTTTAGGAATTCGGAAGGTCCCATCAGTTAGAAAAGTCATAGCATAAATCTACGGACCAGTTTTAAAAGTTTTGTAAAGTTTTGTGGGTGTAGCTTGAAAGCTCTGGGAGGAGTTACAATTGGTAAAAGTGGGGATCAGAAGAAGAATAATAATAAGTTTAGATACAACAACAGTATGTTGGCTTTTTCAAGCCAACATAATAATAATAATAATAATAATAATAATAAGCTTAGATCGAAGAACAGTATGTTGGCTTTGTCAAGCCAACATAATAATGACTGGCCAACTGTACATTATCCTGCTTTTTATGTGGCTATGTCCAAATAAATAAGTAAATAGAAATGAAATATTGATTTCAGATTAAATTATTTAATTAAGAGAGAAGAAACCACAGACTGCTATGAGAAACTAGCACAGCTAGGAAATCGGTTGCCGGGGACAACAGCCAATTATACCGTTTAGTGGCCATTATGCGCAAATGTTTGCATGTGGAACCATCAATTGACCAATCAGAACAATATAAAACAAAATAATATTATAAACTTCACATTAATGTTAATCTTTCTAATACGCTTTGATGCCACATTACTGCTAAATCAAGAAACTTGAGTATAAACCTTACAGTCTACACAACTAAATGTGTTTAACGCAACATGATTAAGTCACGGACGACGTTATAGGGGTCCAAAAGGCCTTTTGCACCTGGTAAAGGTTATGCGAGACAGGTTTTCTGTCTCTCTGCCAAGCAGCAGTGTGTGTCCACCGAACAGACAGCCGGACCGTGGGAAAGCATTTAGCACAAGCACACAGCTCAAACGGGTTTGCCCGTCTATTACAACAGAGCCTTTGTCACTTCTATTGGTGCGTTCACAGAAATGGTGGCTGAGGTTCAAATGGAGGTAATAAATAAGGATCTACGATTAATATTCAGTTTAGCGAGTGTCAAGTTTTACTCTAGGTAACAGTTGTTTGCAAGTGTCTAAGTATAGCAGTTTTTCTCTGTATTATGATGATGCAAATTGTTTGCTGTTTGTAAAAGAAATGCGAGAGGTGCTTTTATTTGCCACTATAGTACTATAGTATAATATTTACAATAATAAGCTGTATAATGTAGCCATTTTAGTATAATAACTATAATACACTGTAGTAAACGTTATTATTTACTAAAAGGTTCAATAACTCTTTACTTTTTACTAGTGTGCTATAGTAAATACTACTATAGTATTTTTCATGTGGGTGTTAGAAGTTGCTATGCGATATCTTAAAGAGCACCTATTGTCCGATTCAAGTCCGATTTGAATTTCCTTTGGTGTGTAGGTGTGTATCAGTACATGTTAACGATACGCAAAATGTACAAAGCCCAAAGTAAACACTGACGCGAGTTATCGTCTCTAACGTAAATCTCTTTTCTTGGACTACAACAAACACACAGATTGTAGGCAACATTAACTTCCTGGGATTGGGGATGTAGAGAAGATCGCCATTATCATAATTCTTCCCGCTTCGAACTCACAGCCTGTAAGTTAACTCCTGTTAGCATCCGAATCTTTCAAACATGGTAAGGAGCGTCACATTTCCTGCTGACGTCAGAGGTATTCAGGCCAATCACAACGTACAGATTAGCTGGCCAATCAGGGACACAGAGCTTTTCAAATCCGTGCGTTTCAGGAAGAGTTTGAAATCTGGAGCTATTGTTTTTAGCAATGAAATAAGTGCTCTTTAAAGCTGCAATCCTTTGTTTTTCCTCTCTATCGCCATCTCTGTTTAAAACACAAAATTTCAGGTTACTTGCAAAGTTTCTTTTGGTTAGGTCAGTTGTACTCATGCTTATAAATTATTATTAAAAGCTTAGTAAGGAGATTTTTTCTCAATAACCAATTTTTGAAAGAGATACCAGTTGTGTTATGTGTGTTTCAATGCATTGCCATGTGGTTGCTAGGGTGTTCTGGGTGGTTGCTAGGCCATCGGATGGTGTTCGCCTACTGATCTAAACCCATCCTCGAGTCTCTATGATATTCTGTACAAATGATGCAGGTTCCTCCATTAGTCATCATCTTAGCCAATTTTGTGTTTGTTTGGTACAGGCCTTAGCCATGCACCAATAGCACAAACAGTTCAGACTCTAAATTCTGATTGGATGAGCCACTTTTGAAGCAGTACAGTATATTCGCCCATTCAAGCACTCTTATGACTGGCTATCTGATGACTTCTATATTAGCACCATGTTGCTTGGCAACCACACACAGCCTGCAATTAGGCTAATTATGCTAATTGACCATATTAGCAGAAGAATTGTTTATGCTGATTATTATCATTAACTATGTCATGTACATTTGGTGCCTTGCTTTTCTATAGCTTCCGTTGTATAAGAGCAATAAACATTGCTTTAAAAAAGCAGCGACAGATAAAATGTCATTCCTCAGCGGTGCAATGTGATGTCGAAGGCTGGACTGTCAACTTCATCACAGTTCACGACAGTACCAGATTTCTGTATGGTGTTACAGTGTCTGAGAGGATGCTGAATTTTGCTTCGCTATGTATTACAGCACATCACTGACAGACAGTTTAAAGCTGACAAAGCTGTTTCTTAAGCCTGCTGAACTCTATCTATAGTATCTCTCTACAGTATCCATCCATCCATCTATTTATCTGAGACAATTAACAATATATTACATAGCTTTGTCAACTAAGACAAATACAGCTCATTGTTTGCATATTTTTTTCAGTGCTGGCAAATTTTCGAGGAACGGTTCAGCATGGACTACCCCTGGAGATCGGTGACACCGTGCAGATTTTGGAGAAATGTGAAGGTAGCCTTTTAGTTTTGTTTGTTAAAACTGAGAGCTGTTATTTTAACCTCTGTACATGGATCCTAATTTATCATACACTACAGTAGGTCCCCCATTTAAAAAGTATATGTTTTTAAGATGAGCCCACACAGTACAGTTTTCTTTAGCAGTGGTTCCCAACCTTTTTTCTTGTGATACCCCCCGAAAATATGACAGTCTGAGCCCCCCCATCCTTCTACATCTATCTTTCCAATTGATTTTGCTGTTACGTTGAAAAGCACATTGAGATGGAATGAGCAAAATTGAAATAATTATTTTACACAAAAGAATATTATAACTTATTATTATTAATTAATTATTATTAAAGGATTAGTCAATTTTCTAAAAAAAATCAGATAATTTACTCAACATCCAAAATGTTGATGTTTTTCTTTGTTCATTCAAGAAGAAATTATGTTTTTTGAGGAAAACATTCCAGGATTTTTCTAATTTTAATGGACCCCAACACTTAACAGATTTAATGCAGTTTAAAATTGCAGTTTCAAAGGACTTTAAACGATCTCAAACGAGGCATAAGGGTCTTATCTAGCGAAACGATTGTCATTTTTGACAAGAAAAATAAAAAATATGCACTTTTAAACCACAACTTCTCGTCCTTTTCCGGTCGTGTGACGCACCAGCGCGACCTCACGCAATATGTCATTACGTCAAGAGGTCACGGATGACATATGCGAAACTACGCCCCAGTGTTTACAAGTGTGGAGAAAGAGGACCGTTCCGACGTTGTTGTAAGTTGAATGATACTAACTAATGTCTTTGTGTCAGTTTATTGTTTCAAATGGTCCGCAAATGTGCGTTTCATATATGTAACACGTGACCTTTCCACGTCACTACGCAATTACGTGAGGTCGCGCTGGCTCATCACTCACCCGGAGGAAGAAGAGAAGTTGTGGTTTAAAAGTGCATATTTTTTATTTTTCTTGTCAAAAATGACAATCGTTTCGCAAGATAAGACCCTTATGCCTCGTTTGGGATCAATTAGAGTCCTTTGAAACTCTGAAAAACTGTTAAGTGTTTAGTTAAGTATTGGGGCCCATTTAAGTCCATTAAAATGAGAAAAATTCTGGAATGTTTTCCTCAAAAAACTAAATTTCTTCACGACTGAACAAAGAAAGACATCAACATTTTATATGACATGGTGGTGAGTAAATTATCTGGATTTTTTTTTAAGAAAATGGACTAATACTTTGATTAATTATTATTTAGAATATTATTAACTTCTCTTACCATATGATTTATAAAAAACTTTAAAAAATGTTTTAATAACATCATTTAGTGAAACATTTTATGCATCTTTATTTGACCTCAAAGCATATCTGATCCCGTGCCCCCCGTAAACTCTGGTGCTCCCCCAGGGGGGCCCGGACCCCAGGTTGGGAACCACTGTACAATAATCTTTCCCTGAAAAAATTCAAGTAACACTATATACAGCATTTCTTGAACTGAATATATTATAAACCCATGTTGATCTTTGTATCACATACAGTGTGTTGCAAAAATGTGAAGGATGAAATGTAAAGGTGAAACTTATATTAAATGTCATTGTGTCACTTTAAAGGATGGTTTAGAGGTTTCATCACGAAGAATCCGAATGTAAAGGTACGCATAACGCTGACATTGCTTTTAGCTTGATGTTATTGTGACCATGTGCAAAAAAAATAATCTTGTCTTGTATTACTGTACTGGTAATCTCTCTGCTTTGACTGCACATTTATATGCAGATGCTGCATGTTTGTTTACTTATGTGTATTATATATCCAATGATGGGGTTTTCATACATATCATTTCTCCTCAGGGAATATTCCCAAGCTCCTACATTCACTTGAAAAATGCTCACGTCAAGAATAAAGGGTAAGAGCTTTGATCTATCCTAAAAGTGTAGTTCTTTATAGCAGCTTTAATGAAAAACAGGAACAAATTGACAGTAATTGCAAAAACAAACCAGCTGATTTAAAAATGATGGCATAAAACGTAAATAAGCTGATGTGTAAAAATAGCTAGCGTTGTTTCTGTAAATAAAATAGCTAAACCTCATCTGCCAATATAATTCTCAAAATTTTTGTCTTAACCTAAATTATGATTTTTTTTCTGTTTGGGTTCCAAAAATAAAAAATTCAACATAGTTAATGACTACAGCATGTTCGTAACTATTCCTGGGATCGAGCCCACGATCGCTTACTATGTAACTTAGAACGCGATCCCAGAAATCTCACCTTTGGCCTGTCATGGAAGAAGATGCGGAGCACCAGGTTACGGCTGGGTCACTGCAGTATGTGTTGGAAGAAGTGCACTTGAAAAATGACAAGCCTGTCCTATTAAAGTGACAGAGTCCTTTAATGTCTCATGTGCACCTGTCTTTTTAAATCAATGTTATTTCTTGGGGTCAAAGGTCACACCTTTCTATCCTGGACTGGTTCAGATAACTGAAACAATATGCAAATGTATATTTGTGTGTATTTTCCTGCAGGCAGTTCGAGACCGTCATCCCCACGGAAGACTCGGTCATTACAGAGATAACTATGACCTTGAGAGACTGGGGCACTATGTGGAAGCAGCTGTATATGGTGAATATACCAAGACTAGAGTCTACAAGTTTGTTAATTT
This sequence comes from Paramisgurnus dabryanus, assembly GCF_030506205.2. Taxonomy (NCBI): domain Eukaryota; kingdom Metazoa; phylum Chordata; class Actinopteri; order Cypriniformes; family Cobitidae; genus Paramisgurnus; species Paramisgurnus dabryanus. The sequence goes on from NC_133359.1 coordinate 10,645,437, forward strand.
GATTAAAAATTAGAAATATCTCATCCATGCTCTCTCTCTCTCTCTCTTAGAGAAATGATGGCGACCTTTTTCATAGACTGTGGCATGTGATGAATGAGATATTGGAGTTGCGACAGCAAGTTCTAGTGGGTCACCTCACTCATGACCGGTTGAGCGATATCAAACAGCACATCACAGCACGGCTGGACTGGGGCAATGAGTGAGTGTTAGATCAATCAAAACACTGGTGTAGATAATTTCTTAAAGGGACAGGGCACCCGAAAAAATCTGACTTAAAGGCACAATGTGTAAGATTTTTGCTTTTAAATATCCAATAAACACTAGCACAGTGTTATATATTTAGTTTACTTGTGTACATTTGTTATCCCATATGTTTTAAGCCAGTCCCTCCAGAAAAACACGATCATGCGATCGCATGATTCAATGCATAATCAGCCAAAGTCCGCATATTTATGCCGGGGCCGCATTTTTTCAAATATGCTGCACTTTTGCAACATTAATTACAGATATCCTGTGCAAAATATGGCTTGCATCATTTCATAATCCTCGCATTTTCGTAAAAAAAAAAAAAAACATGAATCTTAGCAAAAAAGTTGAAAAATGTGGATTTACTTCACACAAGCGCAGCCATGTCACCTGCTGCCATGGGAACGTTATGAAGTGATGTGATTATGTGACGTGAACATCATTGAAAAGCTGCAAACAGTTTTTTCAAGTTCCCGCCATTTTTTCAAGTTCCCGCCATTTTTTCAAGTTCCCGCCATTTTTTGCAAGTTCCCGCAATTTTTGCAAGTTCCCGCAATTTTTGCAAGTTCCCGCAATTTTTGCAAGTTCCCGCAATTTTATCGCATAAAATGAGAATTGTGTAAAATTCTTTTTAAGAAAACGTGCCACAAGATCATGGATTTTTGCCCATTACAATCACAAAAAAACTCTGGAAGGACTGTTAAGCGATGTTTGAAGCCAGAGAAATACTCAGCTTTTACCAGTTTCTGTCAAGCTATTTTGTTGGCTTAATCTAGAAGTATAGTACTGTTTTTACGCATACACGAGGGTCTGCGTACAGTGCGTGTAACGCAAATTGTTGGATTTTTTTAACTGCGCCTATTTTGTATGCATAGGTTGCGCATGCGCGTACTGGTTAATGTATTATGTAGACGAGGAGATGGATTGCATTTTGTTGCATTGCGCATGCGTCAAACATCTGTGTACATGTACGAGTCAATTAAACAATGCTTTGCAAGGCTGTGCGTTCGATTGTGTGCGTATGTTGGTGTACGCGTAAAATACAAACTATACTCTGGCTTTAAGTAATCGCATAGCAGTTATAAAGCTTTATTTCATTACGTTGTCTTCAAATGATTGGTGAGTTTTGTCAGATTGATTTAACAGTACAGTACAAGTTTGGGATGCACCGAAAGGTAAATTCTTTTTCGAAGACGAATAAAATGGGAAAAACTCAGCCAAAGGCCGAATACCAAACAACCAATTTTTTTTAATTTTTCTAATTATTTTGCCAATCTTCCCACTATTGCACAAGTTAAATTTTCAGAATGTCCTTTTTACTATATTCATTTCACATATTTTAACAATAAATTATTTGTAACATTCCAGCAGTCATACGTCTTTTTGATACCTGATCACTTTTCTGATCAGAAAGAAAAAGCTTTCATGAACGCGCCCAACCCCGCCCCCAAATCCTTCTTGTCGTTTATTGGCTGGAACACTTTGTTATGTTTCGTGGTGCTAGGATTGGCCACTGTGTTGTTATTGGCGTTTGTGGAGCCTGGGCTGTCTACAGAGACTGCGTTTTTTTACAGTTTGTTCAGCGGTCAGGTAGCAAGCAGATAGTGAGGAGATGTTTGCTGTATGTAACAATGTAACAAAAAAATTCTTATGGTCTAAAACGCGTGAATTTGCTTAGAGCACCTTTAATTCAATCCTTTATTCCCACGCAAAATTCAAATAACCTATTCATTACCAGTGTTGGGGGTAACGCATTACAAGTAACGCGCATTACATAATAATATTACTTTTCTGAAGTAACACATTACTTTATAAATACACATTAATATTTGAGTTACTTTTTCAAAAAAGTAATGCGAGTTACTTTTCAGTTTAATAAATTCAATTTAAAAATAAAATAATGTACTGAATTAAACTAAACATATTAACGTAGAATTATACACTATGTGCGCCTGAGCGGGAACAGTTTGAGTCAGAAACGGAGATGGCAGGCCAGAGCTTGACATCTTTGCAATCATAAAAAACACCTGCAAGGCCTGAAAGAGATCAAGGCTCATCCAAGTAAGAACAAGTAACGCAAAAGTAACTTAAAAGTAACGTAAGCATTACTTTCCATGAAAAGTAACTAAGTAATGCAATTAGTTACTTTTTGGGGGAGTAACTTAATATTGTAATGCATTACTTTTAAAAGTAACTTTCCCCAACACTGTTCATTACTGCCTTAAGAAACGTACAACGGCGCTTGTATATCACCGTATGTTGAGCTGCGGACGCTCCTGCGTGCACGGTCAAGCACGAGCAAAGGGGGAGAGAGACAGCACCAAGATTCACAGGAGATTACAGAGAAAAAGTGCTCCACAAAGTGGTCTAACAAAATGCTTATTGTTAATAAACATTTTATTTCTCGTTTAATATAAGTGTGTTTGTCATTGTAGGACTTTACTGGTTTTAGGAAGTTTTTATTACATACTGCTGACGCTCTTTGTCATACTATGACATGTGATGAAGTGTTAAAATCTCATGTTCTCAGTGCTTTTGCATTGAGCAGACAAATAAGTTACCCAGGATTGCCACCTTGTCTTTCTCATACTCTGCGTGGTGTTCAGGATGTCTTGATTTTAAATTATAAATGAAACTTGTAGTGCTGTATGTTTTCGCGTCTTTCTGACACTTTAAAATGCTTTCACCAACATTTTTGCTGCATTTGCGCGTCTCTGCTCTTCAAAGATGGTAAAACTTATTCTTCCTTTTAACTTGTTCGGCCGAACACCGAAAATTAGTGTTTTGTTATTTTCGGATGAATAATTTCGGTTGCCGAACATACGGTGCATCCCTAGTACAACTTCCATTATTTCACACTCTTTTACAGCATCGTCATGCTACACTGCCGTGTTGTTTTGTGACCTGTAGCAGTAAATATTACATATTGTGCCTTTAACCATATGACTTTGTGTATTTTTTCTGTATTTCATATTACAGAACACTGAAATTGTAGTGCTCAAGTCGCATGGGCTTCATTTATAGTGCTTGATTTGCCCGGTCACTTTATGCTTTTGTTGTAGCAACTTGAATATTGCAGCTCTGCAAAGGATTATCCATAAACTATATCACCACCGTGCTCTTGAACTAGCCACATACACTCACAATTCTCAAGGGGATTGTAGTTATTACAGTATATGAGTGTCTTCATCATAGGGATTCTTCATGAAAAGGAGAGTTAGCTACTTGTTTTTCACCCACTTTAATAAAGTATATTAAAGTAGAAGGAACACAAAACTGGCTGATGGGGCTATGGGGGTACACAATACAAAACTAAATAACAAATTAGTTAGTAAAATCAACAGTTCCGATACCCCCAGAGTTTATTTAGCTTAATTTGTCTTTGCCACAAAGCAGAATAATTTGTGCTATTTCCCTAATAATTGCAAATGTATTGTGCAACATTAAAAACAGTGGGTGGAATACAGTGGCAAAGACGACGAAGATGAACCGCTGTGCAAATGCTGGCCAATCTGTCAGCCGTTTGCTCTAATGCTTATACGCTGTTTATCTCTGAAAACTAACTCGCAGATGGTAGTAATGAGTGGGACGTGTTACGTATGTTTTTTCTTTGTCTCGCAGTACGCGGTCGTTTTTGGAAGACATTCCTCTCGCATTTGATTCATGTTTTGTGTCTGATTGTTGTTTGTGATCTAATTGGGTCAGATATTGTGAAAATTGTGTGACAGGCAGCTGGGTTTGGACCTGGTCCCCAGACGGGAGTTCAGTATGGTGGAGCCCGATGAGATCAGCATCACGGAGCTGTATCGGCTGGTGGGTACTCATACATTCATATTCACGTACACTCGTATTCCCATTACCCATGAGTCTCTTCACCTCCCTCCTTTGCCGCCTGTATTCTTTGCTGTGTTGCTATGGCAACTGCAGCCCGACCTGACGCCATGGCTCTCTTGCGTAGCCTGAAAACGTCATCCCCTGTTATAACAAAGACAGACACGCGCACACACACACACACATACCTCCAGTCGTCTGTACGCAGGGAAATGATAGTAATTAAGGACAAGAGACAAATGCTAAATGGCGCATTAACAGGCTGTTTGCAAACTGCAAAGACACTTAGTGCATGCAGCTCCCTGCCCTCCTAATTTGGCATACATGCGGTGTCATTGGCACAATTGCTTGATATCTCACAAAACCACAACAGTGCCCGTGTAGTCAATGTTGCACAGATCTTTGAACATAGGGAGATGTCTGTAGTGTATCCATCATAGAAAGAATACACAGTTTGCTCTTTCTCGCTCGCTCGTTCGCTCTTCTCTCCCAATACTGCACACGTCCAAGCCCTGACCACACATACGTGTGCCAGCTCTCATAGGTGGGCAGAGGTGTGATGGTAGGGAATTAAAGATGAATGTAAGAAATAAGAGTTCGGTAGGTGTGAATATGTGAGAGCGGACTAGAAAGAAATGGAACGCAAAATAGGCCGGTAGGAGGTATGTGTTATGTGTAATATAACAATAGCGGCAAGGTTGTAAATATAGTATAATAATTTCTACCGCCTCCAGTCTAGCACATGTTAGCTAATTCATCCAGGACAGGTCATTTTAACACTTAAAACAAACTAATCTTCATCTATGTTTGATGACTGGTTAACGTTATATTTGGCATGCAATTTGCAACAATGTTGAGTATTACTCAATACACCACAGAAATCTAAATGTTTTTTTTATCTTTGGGTAATGTCAGTGTTAGGTATAAATGTTGTTTTTTAGTTGTCATTTAAAGTTAATATTAAATTAGTGCTGGGCAAAAATTAATCGCGATTAATCGCATACAAATTAACTGTGAATTTTGCCTAATATATGTGTGTGTACTGTGTGTAATTATTATGTGTTCAAACACACACACATACATATATACAATTCAGAACATTTTTATTTATATATTCATTTTTATTGTTAATATATAATATAAAATATATAAAACTATAAATAAATATATATATACACATGTAAATGTTTTTTCTAAATAGATACCTGAATGTGTGTGTATTTATATATACATAATAATTACGAACAGCACACACTCATAAATTATGCAAAAAAAAATTACTTTTATTTTGTATGCGATTAATCGCGATTAATCTTTGCCCAGCATTATATTTAATATTAATAATAATATTTTTTCCCTTTTTTTTTTAAAGATGGAGAGGCGCCACCGTCGACGTGACATTCCGCCACAGGCCAGTATGCACCACCTGTTTCTGCAGGTGAAGAGCATGATGACCTCAAACCTGGGGGAGGAGCTGGAGGTCTTCTTCTTTGTCTATGACAGCAGAGAAATCCAACCAATCAGGTGCCATCTCTGAATTTTATTCAAGCTCTTAGTTTGCAAGATCTAATATACAGTTGTAATAATTCAGTTTAGTCGTTTAGTCACCTTCAGTATGTTCCAGTCGATTTCTTTTTTTCCGGTGGTGGGTGCTCGGCACAACGTCACGCAACGCTTGAGTTGCTTAACAATGGCAGACGCTACAGGAGCGCGCAGTCGCTTTGGAATGAAAGATGAAAGTGGTGCGGTCGCATTTTCTGCACGGTTTTAGATGCGAAATGTGAAGGGCCCCTTAATCAACTCATTCATTAAAGCATTGTACATATTACAACCCGTGAGAGGCTCCCGAATTTCAAAAGCGTTTTTGATTATAATTAAAAGAGCATATTTTGATGCGTGCTCGACCCCCGGAGACCACGGATCAGCACCTTTGTTCCTGACCTGTGATGCGGGTGATGACAGAACTTTCATTTTTGGCTGAGCTATTGCTTTAATAGAAGCATAGTCTTTGAAGGCACAGACGTAACATGTGAGTGACGTGTGTGACAACCCATTCTTCCTGACAGTTCAATGACAATGTGCTGAAGTATGTTTTCCACCAAATCCTACAAGAACTGTAAACTGACAGAAAAACCTTTGGTAGGTTTGGTCAGGCTAAGAATCCATGAATTATAAATCACTACATTCCCTGCAGCTGTATGAAATATGTCTCTGAGCTGTATCGGTCATTAATGCGTATACTGTATTAATGCGTATACTATTACGTCAATTTTGACACCGCAGGGAACTAATATCCACAATTCAGTTCTGGAACAACGTCAATACGGCGCATCTGCAGTTTTCGAAGCATCAGCCAGAGGGCTGCTTTAGTTTTACATCCATGATGATACTACAACCTTGACGTGCTTGCTGAATTTTTTATCAGTTACTGTCTGTTTTTCCCTCTCCGTCTCCCTCGTCGTTGATGTTAGGGGGTGTGCTGTTCAGGCACCCCTTCTCGTTGTGAATTATTCAGAGCGAGTGAAGCCCCAGGGCACTTAGGGAAAGTGATGGAGAAAGACTAGGAGAAACCTACCGTAATCTAGGAGGGCCTCAGTGGGCCTCTATTTAATTACCGAGCACAGTCGTCAGAGGAAACCCACTAACACATACTGTAAAGGCCTGAATACACACACACTTTAGCACTAGTTCTACTGTATTTCCACATGTTTTAACACACCTGTGATTAACTTTTCTGACTCTGTTTTCTTTCTATCTCCATTTAGTGAGAGGTTCTTTGTGCGCCTCAATAAGCAGGGTCTACCCAAGTCCCCAGACAAGACAGACAGGCAGTGTACACTCTTTGTTGTAAGTATGCAGTTTTTGGGGTGCACCAAGGACGTGTCCTTGGTCCCTTTGTTTTATTCTTCTTTTAGCTTTGAGTGGCGGCTTTAAGCGTGTGTTGATAAGTAGTTAAAAGCTGTTTTCCTAGTAGGATCGATTTCCTTGAATGAATCTTTTCCTTGAACATGTGTGGTTTGTTTTGAATTTTTATGTGTTTTTATATTCTGCTGTTTTAGCATTTAAAAAGTAGCAGACAGTTACCATTTTTAGTTGTGTGGTGCGTAGAATCAATGACATGTTCTGCTCAATAAAACGTTTGTCTTTTTTCAAGGATTTGGGAAGTAGCGATCTTCGCAAAGATGTGTATGTTGTAGCTCATATTTTTAGAATAGGTAAGAGCCGTTGGATGCATACCACTGTTGTTGTCGTGTGACCTGTCATAACGCTTTAACGGGTGTCCTCACGTGACTGCCAAATACAGTAAATTAAGTTAGTTTTTAGTATTTAAAACTAAAACTGACATCACGTGCCATTTATTCAACAGCTGTGGCAGTATTATACTGTAAGGCAAAATGACAGGCCACCTTAAATCAAATGACACCAAGATGGCGTCTTCGTCTGTAAACATCACCTGTGTGTCTGTTTAGCGATATGTCGTCACTGCGTGCATGGCCTACGTTGATTCAGAACTGTGATGTTGCGGTGTAGATGTTCATTTGCATGTATGTTATTCATGTCACTGTGGCCTGGGAAGTGTTTGTCGGTCAGTATGTCTTTGTGTTTCAACGATCTTTGCCGACATGTCAATCATTCTGCCGTAAGAGCTACATATAACTGACAAGAGATTCTGGGTAATAAACAACTGTAATAATAATATATATTTTAAACTGTACCAAGCTTAATACAGTGCTCTTCGGGGCAGAATATGAAAAAGTCCATGAGATTCTTTGTATACGTTTGTTTATTATAATATATACCGTTTATTTAGCAGATGTGAGCCGTAAGTTGTGTGTTCGCAGGACGAATGGTCGCAGGCGAGAAGAAAAGCGTGAGTAACACGCAATACAAACGTCCATACGGTTGTGCTGTGATCAGCGTGGCTGACCTGTTGACAGCCGACTTCAAGGATGAACACTTGCTCAAGGTCTACTCGTGAGTATCGCCACCTAGCTTTCTGGAGGGCATGGTGGTGTACAGTACTTTTGAAGTAGTTTTTGATTGTGTTTCAAATGTGGCGTGTGATATTTGCAGGTGTAACACAGAGAGCGAGTGGTACCAAATCCACGACAGCATCATCAGGAAGGTCAGCTCTCGATACAGCCATATTGGCTCCAATACAGGTAAGGTGGTTTTCATTGTTTTTTTGTTTGCTTTTTTAATAAAAGAAATGTAATACTGGGTGAACTCCTGGGTCTGGGAGAAAAATTGGTTTGTCATAGCAACAGCGTTCATCTGTACAAAGTTTGGGTGATCCATTTAATTAAGGCACTCAGATTGTACCGAATCATACTGCAGATTTTTCATGCTCTTAAGATATAAATAGCAGACGTCTTTACAAAGAAATACTTTGGTCTCTCCTAGCAACAGTTCTGTGCAGGTCTCAGCAGTCTCCAGTCAAACATACACCAATGTGTATTCAACAGTGAGAGCAAACCGAGCTGTTCTTCAGATGCTTTTGTCTTTGTGACGTTTGTGTGACTCAGAGAGCTGCAATTTGCCGCTTTTGACTCATGCCATGTGTGACCAAGAAAACATTTGCACCCAGCTTATTGCTATGCAGCAAGTTGCTAATGTGTTAGCATGTTGTGCTGTGAGTAGTTACTGTACTAAGGTGTTGTGTGTGATGAATCTGATCTCAGATCTGAATCACTTGATAAATGAGAGATCAATTCGGCTGCAGTAATTTAATTACGGTAACTAGTTTTGTGTTTAACCGCCAACCATTAGTGGGTATTTATCAGTCGCATCAGCTGACTATCACAGCGTATCGATCATGTACAGCGAGAGCAGACTTTCACGTCACCGCTGTTGCTAAAAACGTTTCGAACGGGCAATCTCAAGCGATTTCCTGCCACGATAGCTAATCGTTCGGATAAAAGACGAAATTACTATCATTGATTTCATGCAGGTTTTAACAACAAACGGATAAATAAAGAAACAACTGTGTGCTGGGGTTAAAGAATAATATGGGTCTCTGAGTGCATTGTGTTGTTGGTGCCATGTTTTGTGGAGGTGGTGCAGTAGTAGTTGCATAATCGTTGCTTCGCCATGCACATCATCTGGTAAGTGGTTTCAAAATGAATGGACTTGGAGATGATTTCACTCATGTGGGCTGCTTTCTCTGAATACATTATGTAACCGTAATGAGTCCATCATGGCTTTCGGTGTTGTGTAGAATGTTTCTAGAGATTATAAACCCACTGAACCATAGCTGTGCCCCATGAGGGCCTCATATGTTAAAATAATGCACCCAGAATGCACCTGTTATGTATGTTGCTGTTATGTTCTCTCTTTAAAAAAGTGCATTGTGTAACTTTTAGGAAGATCTTTTGACAGAAATGCGATATGATTTACATAACTATATTTTCAGTGGTGTATAAAGATCTTACATAATGAACTGTGTTGTTTTTATTACCTTAGAATTTTTATGAACATACACCACGGGTCCCCCTTACATTTTAAGTCGCCATTTCGCACCGTCATGTTTCTACAGTAGCCCTAAACTTACAAACTGTTTTATAGACCATGTTTTGTCACTACGTTGTCTGACCCTGCGTTCACACCAGCTGCGATAGAGGCGGCAAAAACGCGCTATTCGTGCGTAGTTGGACGCTTAAACATTTTAAGTCTACTAGCTTCATTTGAAAGCCACGCGTGAAATTCTAGTCATTCGAGACATTCACGAGGAAATATGTGTCATGGGAGGGACTTCTGCGACTCCGCTTGCTCCCTGTAATCGCGTCACTACTAGAGCAAGCTCCTGATTGGTTAACACAGCGCGAATATCAGCCAAAGTTCAGATTTTTCAACTCGCACGTTTCCTGCGACAACTCTCAATTTGCACGGAAAGCGGCATCCGTGCCGCAGGATGCCTTTTCGCGTCTTTGCATTGACTTAATATGTAAATCACTCGCGCTTGCCGCCTCTTATGCGCCTGGTGTGAATGCCACATTAAACGATAAAATGTTCTTACTTAAGTGGCTACTGTAGCTTCTCTATGCATTTTGGAAGGGAGGGATGAGCTGTGGACTGAGCTGTTGGTTGCAATTCGCAATCTTACTGATAGATGCCGCTAAAATCTACACAGTGGACCTTTAAGTTAAAGGGGTCTTCGCAGTGATCCCATAGAAGAACCATTTTTGGTGACCCAAGAACCTTTTAATCACAGGTTCTTAAAAGAAGCATTTCTTTCTTCTATAGTGTCATCTAGCACCAATTTTTAAGTGTACAGTATGCAGCTCTTCTCAAATACTATTGTAGTTGTATATAGGGCTGTCACAATGATTAAATAATCATCTAATCACGATTGTTTGACCTTATTGCAATGATTTCAGATCACCGCAATGATTGCTCATTTCTTAAAAAACACAAGGGGAGCTGCAGCGCCTGTATAAACGAGACCGTATCAGATGGCGCTCCTTAACTGACAGTGTAACGCGATACATTGCAAAGCCATTTAATACATTTAATGCATTTCCAAAACAGAAATTCCAAATTTAGGGAAGGGAAGGATGCTATTTTTAAGGATCTGTAAGGAATTAATTTTGCAGCCGCTGTGGACATGTGGTCCAGTACTAATATGACCTTAGTGGGATTGGCTACTATTTAAGGCCTGTTCTGCTATAGTCAGTTTATTTTGGTTTCATTTTTATTTTAAGTTTTTTTTCAGACACTTTAATTTCTATAAAGAATTTTCAGTTTTTGAAACATATATCCATTAAATAATTACCTTTAAATGTGTGTTATGTGTATTAATATTTACTGCCAGGTAAACCTTGCAAAATATTTAATTTTAATAATCACAACAATATGTGAAAATTATTTCATGAACAAGCAAAAAATTTATGAGAATTAAATGTCAAAGCAATAAAACGGGCAATTAACCGTCATAATCGTCACAATTTATTAGACATTTAATCGAATTTTATAATCATGACAGCCCAAGTTGTATAAGATGTCAATGCACGGGTTGACAAATTTTCTTTTATTTTGTAGGCCTTAATGTTTCTCTCCAGCTCCTGCATGGAGATATGGAGCAGATTCGTAAGGATTATATGCGTCTGTTCACGAGGAACGTCTCTATAACCAAAAGACTTGGTTTCTCCGATATCATCATTCCAGGTGAGATAATAGTTTTTTTGTCATGTTTTCGTAAATTTACAGTTTGTCTTTTCTCAGATCCTTGCACACTTGATATCCAAAATTTTCGTCTGCGTTTTTTCACCGAATCCTAAAAAAATGTGTCAAGCACAGAAACCTTGCACAGTGGAGGCTTCGTTAGCACTATTCCCTGCGGATGGATGAATGACATTAGCAACAAGTTATTGTTTGGCTAACTTGAGCACAATACTGTTATACTGTACACAATACTCCAAGCTGTCACATTCAGTCTTTGTATTTCATGTCTTTGTATTTCGCACTTTATTTGTCATACAGTGTTTCTCTTATGGTAGCTCTGAATTTTCAAAACTTTTCTCAAAATGCTTGCTACAGATGCGAAAAATGCAAAAAATTGAACCTGATCCAGATTTTATTTTAATGACAGACAGATGATTTACACAACAAGAAGTATTTTTTTTTTAAAGTGCGAAAATTTCAGACGAGAATTTTGTGCACTATGAAAAGTTAAGCTACAGCTTTATGACGTATGCTTTATCATATTTGTAGCGGTGTAGTCGTAGTATAATCGTTTTTTTTATACAGCATTAGATTAATTTTGTACAATTTCACAATTTTTGTAGTTTAAATCATTAATGTGTTTTGGCTCTTTGTTACACCAAACGTTTTATGGATTGCGAAATTCCCATGATGCATTGAGGCATGCACATTTTATTTGATATTTGTTTTCACACTCTCAGATGGTGATCGGTCACCTTGGCAACATGGGGCAACATGTATTTACAGAGTAATTAGAAATGTTTTGTGGTGGTTCTGTTCAGACGTCTTAAAGGGTTTATAACAGTTTTAGCTAACACTCGTTCTGTGTTGTCAATGTGATAGAAAACATTTACATTGAGGGCAAGGTGGACAAAATACATATAATAAAGAGAAACTATAAAGAGAAACCGCGTAGAATTTTTGGGAACATCGCCTGTTCGATTGATAGCGGTGTGAAACCCCCTATGCAGAAAGCGACTGCTATTATTTCTGAGATGCATTATCTTTCCCTTGCAGGTGAAATAAGGAATGACCTCTATGTGACCCTTGAGCGAGGGGAATTTGAGAAAGGTGGGAAAAGTGTGGCACGTAATGTGGAGGTTACCGTCTATCTGCTAGGAGGTGATGGACAGATTCTTAAGGTGGGATCCCTCTTACTTCTCTCCACTATTGGCCTACTAACAGATGGTCCTGCCCCAATTTAGCACATTTTATTATTTTAGCAAGTGTTGGGCTGGGCAGGATGGTCAAATAATCATTTTTATTTTTACAATTTAAAGGCAGGGTGCATGATTTTTGAAAAACACTTTGGAAAAGGGAGTTGGGCCGAGTACCAAAACACACTTTTAGCCAATTAGCAGTAAGGGGCGTGTCTACTAAAAGAAGGTCCAGATTCTATTGGGGGAGAGGTGTGTTTGTTTTGGTGATTTCAAATATCAACATTGGCATTCAGAGATCATGCACCCCACCTTTAATTTTTCAGATTACGTTTTATCAATCTTAAAATAACTTATGTATAGTTTTTATACACTATAGGGAACCATAAATCTCTCCCTCTCCCTCTCTCTCTCTCTCTCTCTCTCTCTCTCTCTCTCTCTCTCTCTCTCTCTCTCTCAGGTTTGCTGTGGTTCTGGAGAGCCAGGTGAAGATGAGCACCGGTCTTTTGTCTTGTATCACAGTAACAGCCCTCGCTGGGCCGAACAGGTCAAACTTTCCATTCCTCTGGAGATGTTTCGCGGCACACATTTGCGCTTTGAGCTCAGGCACTGCTCTAGTAAGACTGCGCTCTGCTTCACTTCCACTTTTTTTTAAATATCAATTTTCGGTCTAGTTGTTATTCTGCATTAAACCTTCCTTTTATTGATTCATTTCATATAACTGCTGTTGCCTCTGTTTATACAGCAAAGGAAAAAGGGGAGAAGAAGCTGTTTGGCTTCTCCTTCGTCCCTCTGATGCAGGAGGATGGGAGGCCACTACCTGATGGGACACATGAGCTCATTGTCCACAAGGTATTGTGTGTACAGTATCTATCTCTGGGTGTCATTTGCATTTAATTTATGCATTGGGCAATATGTTTTATCAGTATGTGTGATCCCTGGGAATGAAACGAATCGACGTTTGCGCTGTTTATGCAATGCATTTGAGCCACAGGAACACTTTAACAATCAGGAACACATACAGGACCAGGTGTTTTTGGTTTCTGTATACCTGCCTCTAATAGATTTGTTTTAGTTGACTCATAATAGTAGTAATACATGTATTTTTTAAATCAGTGTGAAGAGACAACAGATCTTCAAGATCCTGCTCGGTACCTCAGACTGCCTTTTTCCAAAGCCAGTATCCAGCCAGGCAACAACCAGACAATAAAAAACAGCAAGGAGTCTTTCTGGATCCACTCTTCTCTCTGCTCTACTAAACTCACACAAAATGGTGAGACTGTGTTCCCTCTATGGTATTAAAGTTGATAATTATCTGGGCTTAAAGTACAACACTTAAGTTATGATCTACCTTTATAGTTATACCCACGAGGTCTTATTAACACCAGTTTAGGGGTGGCAGAGTGGCCCAGTGGGTAGCACTGTTGCCTCACAGCAACGTCTCAGATTTAAGCCCCGGCTAGGTCAGGTGGCCGCTCTGTGTGAGAGTTTGCATGTTCTCTTTTTGTCAGCGTTGGTCTTCCGTTTTCCTCCCACAGGCCACAAACATGAGGGTTAGGTACATTGAAGATGCCAAATTGCCCTTCCCCCAACACGTGTATGGATTAACCAGTTGGTGAAAATGTTACTTAGCCATATCTTGAGTGAAAAATGTTAAATGTTTGACACCCATCCTTACCATAATGTGATATCTATCTATCTAAACCTGCTTGCCGCCTTCAAGGTCATGGGAGGACTGGAGTCTATCCAAGCGTTTCAGGCCAAGGGCAGCCAAATGTACATATTTTTTACTTCAATGAACTGTAGGGGAGAGCGGGGCACTAATGCTTTTTGGTTTTGGCTCAATCATTAAAAAGATATTTGAGTTTGATTAATTATATTTTTACACAAGCAACACACACATCCTGCTACAAATGAACATTTGAAGTTTGTTTTTATTACAATTACACCAAACGTGACAGAAGTGCAAACGTTACAACTTACCCCATAGGTGGGGTTAATTGTAACAGGCAGGGGGTTAGTTGTAACACTTGATAAAAATGAAGTTTGCAGGCAAATATTTGATATACTTGAAGTGGATATTGTTTATATATCTGTCTATAATAGACTGGTATCTACACTATTCATCCCTCATCTAACCATAGTTCAATAATAAATAGTTAAAAATGTCTAAGTATGTGAGGAAAAAACTGCACAATTATGACAAAAAAGTTTTTTTTAGATGTGACATAGTCTGTAAAAACCATACTAAAATCTCAAAATCAAATTCTGAGATAATGAAAATTAAAGTCTGATTTTAGCCATTTTCATCTTTGACATGCCCTTATTCAATCAATATTAAAAAAATGAACAAAAATAAATTTTAACACACAATTTTGACAAAACAGGCACATTTATTTTGTTGGCAGCTAGCAATCATTTGTGTGTAGCCTATTCAGAAAAACAGCAAGAATTATGCTAATGTTAGCTGTTTTTATATTGTAATTGCTGAGGGGTTAGTTTTAACACAGTGTTACAATTAACCCGGCTTGGTGAAAATATTTTTATGCCTACCAAAAAAGTTGCTAAGAGCTGCAGAAATATTTCAAAATGATGCTATGTTTTAGTCAACAAGACACTGATTAAGATGAAATAACATTGGTTTTGGTATCTTACACATCCAACTTAGAAACCAAAAAAAACATATGATGAAAAAATTTACTTGCATGCCACCAAAACACTCTTTCATCAAGAACTCTCTGGAAAACATTAAACCTTTCCATACATTTTTGTGAAAAAATACCGGAAAAACTAATCGTTTAACCCTGCGCAACAATGTAAACAGTCCGTGTTACAATTAACCCCGTGTTAGTTTGTGCCCCACGCACCCCTATATCAATTTAATACATTGGGCCCTATTTTAACGATCTTAGCGCATTGTCTAAAGCGCACAACGCAACTTTTAAATGGGCGTGTCCGAATCCACTTTTGCTAATTTAACGACGGGAAAAGTGGTTTGTGCGCCGAGCGCATGGTCGAAAAGGGTTGGTCCTTTTTTTATGAGTAATGGGAGTATTTTGGGTGTAACGTGCAATAAACCAATGAGAGTCTCAGCTCTCATCCCCTTTAAAAGCCAGTTGCGCTGGCGCTATGTCTAATCCCTATTTAGATGACAGACTTTGTAAACTGAAAAACTAAGCGGAGGAAGAAGATCCCCAGTTTAAGATTAATGTTAAATAATTGTGTTGTTTTTCGCTTGTATTGAAATTGTTATTTTTTTACTAAAACCTTTAAAACCCATTTTCTTTTAGTCACAGAAGTAAAAAAGCAGGCTTTTAATTGCTTTAAATGTATGGCTATCCAATATCATCAAAAAATAATTTACAAGTATGTAAAAAAAGGTTTGTACTCTAAGAAAACTTTATTTGTAACAAACAGGAGATAAAGAATTTACAAACGGCTCTCCACACGTTTCAGCACTTGGACAGCGTCAGTTTTTTTAAGCATTACTTAAAAATGTTTCTCATCTAACCACAGGTACCGAGTCATCATATACAATAAATCCCTGAGGTAGCATTAAAAAAAAACATTTAAAAACAGATAATTTTTTTTAAAGCAAAGCATTTATTTACTTACCATGCTGCAGGTGAAGCAGCTCTTTGTGCCTTCTAACGTCTCATAATTAGTCCTCATTTATGTCCAAGAGACTCAATAATAATCTTTTACATTCAATCCTTTAATCTTTCATATTTAAAAGCGTATTTGTGCTGCTGCGCATTCATGTATATGATAAGCAAACCCGCGTTGTCGTCCCGTTTATAGGTGCATATTACTAATGCGCTCTTTAAATAACAAAAAACATATTGCGCCATTGACTTTAGACTTTAGACCAGGTTTTTGTTGGTCAATGGCATAGTCTATTTTAGTTGCCTCAAAATAGCAACGCGCCAACAATGCGCCTGAACACGCCTCTTTTCAGACCAGAACGCCCACGGGCGCAAAAGGGGGCGCAAATGCATTTGCTATTTAAACAACGTGGCGCTAAACGTGAAAATTATAATTGTACAGGGTGGAAACTAGCAAAAGATTCTTGCATCGCCATTGCGCTGCATTGCGCCGGGTGTAAGATAGAGCCCATTATGTCAAAAGTAAAAATTTTATGATTTTTAATTGTAAGAAACATTGAGAAGGTCAAGGCCCAGTTCACTATTTTAAGTCGAGATACAGACATCAAATGTGCATTTACACTTACATTTGGCAGGCATTTAAACGAAAGTAGCTTAAAGTGCATTCAAGCTATACATTTTATATGTGTATTCCCTGGAAATTGAACCTGTGACCTTGGTGTTGCCACAGCCATGCTCAACCATTTGTAGAAACACATTAAAAAATAAGCTAATTTTAAATATGTATTATTTTTGTTACACAACTCTAAAAAATATGAAACGTGATATTTGTGCCTCGAATACATCAAATCATGGGACACCAAGAAGCGTACCATCTTTGTGGAATGTGCCCTTTGTCTGCGGTGCCATATGGCTGCATCTCTTGGCTAGTGCCCATGATATAGTGATGTATTGATCTGAGTCTCTCAGAAGGTGAGTGTCATGGTAACAGTGGCAGAAGCGGAGTGGTTTTACCGGCTGGGTTTGTACTGGAGATCACAGTGGGGCTGAGCCCACACCTGCCTCTGTTGACCTTGGAGCTTCGCCCAGCGTCTCTGCGGCTCTGCCGTGCCTTTACCCAACTGCAGATATCATCAGCCATCTGGCTGTTATTTAACCAAAGACACTGATGAACTCAAGTTATATTCAGTCTGTAGTCAAGCTTTAGGCACTTGGAGGATAGCAAGTGTAGATGTTTATGTGCAGTTGAAATTATATTTGTCATCTGTCTTTGGACACCAAATGTGCAATTGTATGCATGTAGTTGAAAGTCATTATTTGTGTTTCAAATTCATGTAATTACTTTAATAATGTGATACTCATTGTCGTCGATCACAAGATGTTACAGGTCATGACAATATAATATTTTACTTTAAAAAATGTATTAAAGGGACACATTTTCCAGCTCCCCTAGAGTTAAACATTCGATTTTTACAATTTTGGAATCCATTCAGCTAATCTAAAGGTCTGACATTATCACTTTTAGCATAGCTTAGCATAATCCAATGAATCTGATTAGACCGTTAGCATCGCAATGATATTACGCAGCAGCCAAAATAGTCCCCTTAGTAACTTTCAATGGCAGGGGACTATTTTCGGGCTGCGTAATATCATTGCGCCTCCTGCAGCCATGTTACAGCAGCAAAGTCCTTGATTATTACACCAGAATGAGAGTATAGTTCCTAACCATCTCTGCCTAGAAAATAGGAACTTTTAATTTTCCATCGCTCTTAGTACACAATGTAACTACAGTAGAGTTTTAAAAAGGAAAAATATCCAAACTCTTTGGTTATTTTTTAGCGTGATGAACTATGCTAAAAGTGTTAGTGCCAGACCCGGAGAACAGCTGAATGGATTCCAAAACGGTAAACATCAAATGTTTAACTCTAGGTGAGATGGAAAATAAGTATATATATAAAAAAAAGCTAAAATCATGATTTCATGAATGTACCTGCAGTTACAGGATATTTTCACCAACATACAAGGGAGCAAATTGAGTTAAGGCAGAAGGTACAGAACGTTTATGCATTTGGAAGATGATTTTATCCAAAGTGATTTACTATGCATTGAAGCTATTCATTATAAGTTTGTGCATTTCTTTGGAGTCGTACCCACGGCGTTGGCATTGTTAGCACCACACTCAACTTTTTAAAGAGGACATATCATGAAAATCAGACTTTTTTCATGTTTTAGTGCTACAATTGGGTCCCCAATGCTTCTATCAACCTAGAAAATGTGAGGAAGAGCAACCCAGTAACTGTGTTTTTAAAAACCATTCTCTGAAAGCATGTGAAAAATAGGTATTTGAAATGTGGCTCCCCTTGTGACGTCAGAAGGGGATCTTATTATAATAATACCGCCCCTTAATCGGCACTTTCCAACCACGGCACCACCATTTAGTGCGGAGAGAGAGAGAAAATAATTGACAGCACAATTGAGTTTCAAAACAAACCACCATTTTGGCGATCAAAACTCATTTGCATTTAAAGGGACACACCCAAAATTGGCAATTTTAACATGGTATAATAAATGATCTATGGGGTATTTTCAGCTAAAACTTCACAAACACACTCTGGGATACCAAAGACTTATTTTGCATCTTAAAGATGTCTCATAAAATGTCCCCTTTAAGCAACAGAAAAGTTAAACATTTTTGAGTTGACCTTTATTAAACACGTTCCTTTTATTGCTTGCAGGTGACATGTTGGATTTGCTAAAATGGAGAGTCCATCCAGACAGAATAATTGACTGTCTTGCCAAAATGAAGGATATTGATGGCACAGAGATTGTTAAGGTATAGACTCCTCTTGAGACTGATGAAATCGCAATGCTTTCCCCTCCTAAAGAATTCAATTTTGGCTAACAATTGATCTCTTTAAAGTTTTTGCAGGACGCCCTAGACACTCTGTTTGGCATTTTAGATGAAAGTCCCCAGCGGTATGGCCTAAAAGTATTCGACTGTCTGGTGAGCGATACTTTTTTTGTGAACGTATAAAGTTTAGCAACTGCATTTTCTCTCTAGATTCGAGTTTCCAGATATCCTTTACATGCTTTGACTGCAAATTCGTACAGACCCATCCATCTCCTCTGCCTTTATTGAGTACAAGTTGTTTTGCTCATCTCTCCTGTACTGTGTTACCACGGTTACATGCCAGATACGGCACCTTATGAAATCCATCTCTTGCATACTCTAGTTATAATATAACTCTTGTACGTACAATAACTGAAACAAAGTATAGTTCTCTGAAATACTTGATAAGGCGATCTATGGTCAACTGTAAAGCGTGGCCATGCTCCCATTTGTACAATTATACATGAACTGAATGTATAACTGATATGTTAAAGACATAAATCACACTTATGGCTTAATGCTTTTATCGTCACACAGGTGCATGTTATAAATTTGCTGCAGGACAGCAAATTCCAGCTCTTTAAACCCGTCATGGACAACTACATTGAGAACCACTTTGCAGGTGCCCTCTCATACAGGTAAGCAAGCCGCAAGGCCCAAATCCACAAGGTTAAATATTTTAAGGTAGATTTTAAGTAAGTGTTCACTTTTTTATGGTATAATGTAGTTGAAAAGCCTTGATTAGGCTTCTTAAATAGTGTGATCCTTTGTGTCAACTTACCCCATATACTATAGAAAGACAACATCTAAATTTGTAAACGAATGGTAGAAATATTAGTATACGTTTTGTAGCCAACGCTAACTAAATAAACCAATTTCGAGAAAAATAAAATGCAGTAAAGAGTGGGACAACACGTCCCGGTCTGTACTGTAGCATTAAGTCCTCAGCTTAGTTTTAAACATCCTCTTAGTGCAGATTTTTAAAAGCACAGCATAGTCTTGCTTTGATCGTTCATAAAATGCTTTCTTTCACCCACAATGCCCTTTAACCTTGCACGCGCGGTGGTCAGCCAAAAGTAAGGAGATTTCAAACATATAACAGGATAAGTTGAAGTGCCTCCTCGGTTGACCTTTCACCCTTCTTTCATGTAATCGCACAGCTAAACCTTGCATCCTTATTCCCTGGTGTGCTGCAGTCTGTGTGTGTCCTCCTGATGTGTTTTTCGATCATTCTCTCTCGCTCACCTCTCGTCTCGGCTGTGTTTTGGCTGTGCCGTGTATCGGTAATGAGGCGTGTGTGTTGTGTGTATGTGTGGGCAGTGATGTGGTCTATCTACTGTGATGCACTGAGGTGTGGAGCATCAGTCAGAACTTAGGTGAATGTGGGTGGGTTGCAGATCTGCTCGTTTTCGCACTGTTCTGGTCAGTCATGTCCTGAGTCTCATAGTGTGTCGTTCTCACTTATTTTCTCTTTTCTTCTCTTATTCTCTTCTTTATTTGTGAGAATCTTCATCATGATTCAACTTTCTACTTGAAATATTACTGGTGATGACCCAAAGCATTCATTTTGTATGTCTCCCTTATATAATAACAAGGCTGAATCAAATCTACAACTTAAAAGAAAAATTATTCTTTATAACAAATTTTTAGTTTTATGCCCATTAATTTGCTTAACCATCCATGTGCACAGATTTGTTTCACCATATTAGAAGACATACATCTTCTGTAAATTGAGGTGAAGAAAATTTAAGTAAAGTGAATGTGAGGTGAAGTCAAGTGAATTAAATTCAAGTATATTGATGTGAACTGAATTGCATTAGCACTGAATATATTAAGGTAAGGTAAATTTAAGTGAAGCGAATGGATGTGAATTGAAGTGAGGTCAAGTGAACTGAAATGAATTAATTCAAGTGAATTGAATTAAATTCAAGTGAACTGATATGAACTGAATTAATGTGAACAGAATTGAAGCACTAATGCATTAGTATTGAAGTAAATTGAGGTGAGGTAAATTTAAGTTATGTGAATGGATGTAAAGTAAATGGAAATCAAGTGAATTGAAGTAAATAGTTGATGTGAACTGAATTGATGTGAAGAGATTTGAAGCATTAGAAGTCTTCACGGTTCCACTTAGATCTGAAAACCAGAGGTCCACCTGAGAGGGTTCGGGTCTAAAAGCTTCACTTGGACACAGGTCGGTTGTAATAATAGTGGCATCGGGTCTCGGGTAATTTAAAATGAATGTGTTTTTGCAGAACGGACCCGAGACGACTTGAACTATCTTGTTTTTCATCCCTCCCCCCTCTGTTTGTTGAGAGCAATCCAAAAAAAATTCCACTTTATTTCTTAGGTTTGTCTGGGGTTGGGTCTTACTTTTTTTTTTTTGGCATATCGGGTGAATTGAAGTGAATTCAATTTGAGTGAATTGAAGTGAATTAAATTCAAGTGAAATTAAGTGAATTAAATTCGAGTGAATTGAAGTGAATTAAAGTGAATTGAGTTCGAGTGAATTAAAGTGAATTAAATTTGAGTGAATTGAAGTGAATTAAAGTGAATTGAGTTAGAGTGAATTGAAGTGAATTAAATTTAAGTGAAATTAAGTGAATTAAATTCAAGTGCATTGAAGTGAATTAAAGTGAATTGAGTTCGAGTGAATTGAAGTGAATTAAATTCAAGTGAATTGAAGTGAATTAAATTCAAGTGAAATTAAGTGAATTAAATTTGAGTGAATTAAAGTGAACTGAGTTCGAGTGAATTGACGTGAATTGAGTTCGAGTGAATTGAAGTGAATTAAATTCGAGTAAATTGAAGTGAATTAAATTGAAGTGAATTGAGTTTGAGTGAACTGAAGTGAATTTAATTTCGAGTGAACTGAAGTGAATTTAATTTCGAGTGAACTGAAGTGAATTAAATTCGAGTGAACTGAAGTGAATTAAATCCGAGTGAATTGACGTGAATTGAGTTCGAGTGAATTGAAGTGAATTGAGTTCGAGTGAATTGAAGTGAATTGAGTTTGAGTGAATTGAAGTGAATTGAGTTTGAGTGAATTGAAGTGAATTGAGTTTGAGTGAATTTAAGTGAATTAAATTAGAGCGAATTGACGTGAATTGAGTTCGAGTGAATTGAAGTGAATTAAGTTCAAGTGAATTGACGTGAATTGAGTTCGAGTGAATTGACGTGAATTGAGCTTGAGTGAATTGACGTTATTTGAGCTTGAGTGAATTGAAGTGAATTGAGTTCGAGTGAATTGAGTTCGAGTGAATTGAGTTCGAGTGAATTGAGTTTGAGTGAATTGAAGTGAATTGAGTTTGACTGAATTGAAGTGAATTGAGTTTGAGTGAATTGAAATGAATTAAATTCGAGTGAATTGAAATGAATTAAATTCGAGTGAATTGAAGTGAATTGAGTGTGAATGATTTAGAGTGATTTAAAGTTAATTAAATTCAAGTGAATTGTGTTAGAGTGAATTGAAGTGAATCGAGTTTGAGTGAATTCAAGTGAATTGAGTTCAAGTGAATGGTAGTGAATTAAATTGGAGTGAATTGAAGTTAATTAAATTAGAGTAAACTGAAGTGAATTACATTTGAGTGAATTGAATTAAATTGAGTTTGAGTGATTTGAAGTTAATTAAATTAAAGTGAAATTACGTGAATTAAATTAAAGTGAATTGAAGTGAATTGAGTTTGAGTGAATTGGGGTGAATTGAGTTTGAGTGAATTGAAGTGAATTGAGTTTGAGTGAATTGAATTAAGTTCAAGTGAATTAAATTGGATTGACATGAAAGTAACGTAAATTAAAATGAAGTGAAGTTAAGACAAATAAATTAAAGTGAAATGAATTAAAAGCTGTGTATTGTAACCGAGATACATACTGTATATTACTGAGTTTGCTAAATGCATTGTGTAGTAAAACCTAATTCTTCATTACCAAAATCAACTGCTTTAAAAAGAATTGTAGATGTTGTACAATCTTTTTAATTAAAATCCCATTAGATTTTTTTGGGTGTGATGGTTTTACGCTATGTTTAACATTAAATGCATCCCCTTACAATTACTTTTAATGTATTCCTCCTTATTGCAATATTATCCTCCTGGGTTCCCAAAATCAACAGGAAGCTCATTACGGACCCAGCTTCCCCCTCTATTATTTTATTTCATTTTTAATTAATCTCATCATCTTGCTTTTAATATTAATCTTGCATTAACGAACTAAAAATATTTGGCCAAAAATATTAAACCTTTATTCAAATTCTTATTCAGAGCTTTTGACGCTGTTCAAGTGCATACAGACCCACAAACTCATGCAGATATACACAGATGTTGAAAAAGTAGCAGACTACACACACATTTTTACTCGCAACACATTTATTGCACATCTCTCAGTTTTTCTTAATGTTTAATATTCACGTTTTGTGTCTCCAGGGATCTGATTCGTGTGTTAAAGTGGTATGTGGATCGTATCATTGATGCCGAACACCAGGAACAGATCCAGCAGGTTTTGAAGGTGAGAACGCAAACATACGCTTCGTGCTATCTGTATGTATACAAATTTAAAGGGGTGTTACGAGGGGTGGCTGACAAGCCGCAAATGCTCTCTCATTTTCTCTCTCTCATCATACTGAAGTGAAGCCCAAACTCCCTGCTGGGTTTCTGTCCTGATCTTCTAAGCCTACACCCAGCAGCTATGAACACCCTTGATGCATCTGTTATACCTCACCAACATCTCTCACCCGCTTACCCATCATGCAATTAGATTCTCTCCTTTAAAGGCAAAGCTATAAACGGTCATCTATTCTTCATTTATTTGCCCGTTCTGCTTTTGTGACCCACAGTGGGACCGCCAGACACATTTTTAAAACGCCTCACACTCTTTACAGTCTTCAAAGGTGTTATTTGAAAGCAATTCCCACTTCATACCTTGAACCCTTTAAACATCTTTTGGTACATTGTGTGCCATTTCATGTTTTCCTGTTTTTGCTTAATTTGGGATTGAAATTAATGTCAAATTTTAACTCTTTCCCTGCCATTGATGTGTTATCTCGTCAATTAAGTTTGCATAAAAACGTGTTCCTGATGAATTTTTTATGTTAATCTGCAATACTGCGGTTATCCACTAGATAATCGCGGTATTATAAGTGTATTGCGGTATTGTTTATGAATTGCTACATTCTTAAAACGTACTTATCCAATTTATGAAAAAACTAAAGACAAAACGTTATTTACTAATTTTAAACTCTGTGTATGTCTCTGTGAATCTGATCTCTAACAAAATTCCTTCACAAAAATGCAATTATTTTAGCTTTTTGCTAAAAAAAAAATATTTTTGAAGAAAAATACCCACATTTATGAGTTTATACCTAGAGAAAAAATATAGATGGGATGAAACATTTTTTTCTCTTTTTTTTCCTTGAAAGCAGAGGGTCTGTTCTTTTATTTGATATATTTGTATGTTTATATATTTTTAGATTTTTAGGCATTCTGTGAAATTTTGGTGAAAATCACAAAAAAATGATGGCGGGGAATGAGTTGTTTTTCTTATTAAAATAACATTCTGATATCTTATTGCCTACAGGCGTCCGAATATTTATTTAAGTTTATCGTACAGTCACGGCGTCTGTACGCGGCGGCCACTGGAAGCCAGAACGAAGAAGAATTTCGCTGCTCCGTTCATGAGCTCTTCAAATCCATCCATCTGTTCCTGTCTCATGAGAGTAAGGGCATTAGCCCCATCACACACACACAGGTGAGATGCACAGTAAACACGGTATACTATGGTTAAATTCACCATCGACATCAAAACATCTGGCACACTTTACCCTAAAGCTCTTATTTTATATTATTCCAGCTTCCATTTCTATCTCATTTTCCCTGGATTTCACAGACACATATGTTCACCAAAGTATTCAAATCTCACTGAGCCTATGGTGATTGAGGCTTGATATACACAGAAATGCACCTTGTGCCCCACCGCACACCGTGTCACAGAGCTCAACATCATGTGAACTTTGTGTTTGATGAGCAAGAAAGACGTGCTCCATGCGTTCAAAGGTTCATTTCATTCCGACGATTCTTATTGGCTGCACAGCAGGGATGCACGCACATGCATGTTCACACATACACCCACATTGAACTTTCACACAGGTCTGTACTTGATATGGCAGCCCAGCGGGAGAGCAGATTTCAATTAATACGGCCAAGCAAATAAAGCATCTTTGGATGGCGCAGTGTAAGCGGGCGACTGTATTGTTGCCAGATTTGTGTCATTGCAATATCTGCGTGTGGCCGTTTGTGTGCGTATACGGAGGCGTTCTGTCTGTGTTGTTGTGTGTCTTCAAAAGTGTCTTTGGTTACATCTGTTATTTGACATCTCCTGCCGTGCACGGGGAACGTTTTCCTGCTAAATGTGACTGAAAATTTTGACAGCTTTTCAGTGATGCATAGTTAAAAGGCATGACACGAATTATATGAGTTCTTTAATATTTCAAAAGCATTTGTTTGCATAAACGGCGTGTGTTTATGTGAATCTTCTCAGGCCGTGTTCCTGAGATCGTTCCCGACTGTGTGCTGCGAGCTGCTAAAGATCTTCGGCATAAGAGAGGTGGCCAATCTGGCCCGTGACACGCTGAGCAGCCTGCCTACCCTCACGCACACAGACTGCCCCCTACAGGCCGTTAAACTGCAGTGCATGGCCAAGACTGTCGAGAGTCCACTTTACATAAACCCAGGTTACGTGACATTCGCAATACTCGAATAAATAGTTTTATGTTTTCGGTTTTAGGTAGGTTTTATTATGTAATATGTGATTTTAATGTGTATGTGTGTTGTTAGAGTCGAGATGTGTGCTGTTACCGGTGGTGTTGCGACTGCTACACACACACCTGCAGGAACAGAAAGAACTGGTGCTGTGTGCCAACATCCTCACCAGCATGCTGACGCTCAACATACCCACTACGGTTAGTCTCGCACTTACACTGAGCCATCATCTGTTTTATATTTCACATGTCTTCTTTATGATTCTGCATGGTATCTGCACACAGTATATTTTCTGTTTTAGTTTGATTTGCTTTTTGAGACTCTCTTTTACCCTGCCTTACTGTTCCTTAGAGCGCCATCTTGTGGGCCACGTAGGCTGTGGTAGACCACTGACAAATAATTTTTATAAATCTTGTTTTATTCGCATCAGATTTTTCATATGAATTTATATGAATTAAAAATGCTCATTCAAGATGCATGATCTAAAAGCCCATTCATGTTTGAATATCGCAACATTAATCACGTCGTGTCAGATAGAACGTATGTTCATTCAGATGCAGTAACAATATGAAGGGGTCGCAAACTGCACGTTCGCGTTGTACCACATTATAAAGTCGAACACACTGGTGGCATCTACAATAGCTGTCCACTGCGCTTCGGTGTGTGATACCCTAGAAGCAAAATAGAAGCGAAACGCACACACTTTCTTCCCCTACTGTAGCACCACTTTTTGACGTCCATTTCGCATCACTTTTTGATGCTTGGGGTTTCCCCTTTTTGCATCATTTTTTGACGCGCAAGATACTTTCAGTTGTTTGGCTTATACGTCAAAGACAGACGCTGTTAAATTCATTGCATGTGTAATTAAAGGATTAGTCCATTTTCTTAAAAAAAAAATCCAGATAATTTACTCACCACCATGTCATCCAAAATGTTGATGTCTTTCTTTGTTCAGTCGAGAAGAAATTATGTTTTTTGAGGGAAACATTTCAGGATTTTTCTCATTTTAATGGACTTTAATGGACCCCAACACTTAACAGTTTTAATGCAGTTTAAAATTGCAGTTTCAATGGACTCTAAACGATCCCAAATGAGGCATAAGGGTCTTATCTAGCGAAACGATTGTCATTTTTGGCAAGAAAAAAAAAAAATGCACTTTTAAACCACAGCTTCTCGTCTTCCCTCCTGTCCTGTAATACATCATCACATCGTGAGGTCACAGATGACGTATCAAAACTACGCCCCAGTGTTTACAAGTGTGGAGAAAGAGGACCGTTCCGACGTTGTTGTATGTGAAATGATACTAATTAATGGTTTTGTGTCAGTTTATTGTTTAAAATGGTTCGCAAATGTGCGTTTCATATATGTAACACGTGACCTTTCGACATCATTACGCAATTACGTGAGGTCTCGCTGGCTCGTCACACGACCGGAGGAAGACGAGAAGTTGTGGATTAAAAGTGCATTATTTGTAATTTTTCTTGCCAAAAATGACAATCATTTCGCTAGATAAGACCCTTATGTCTCGTTTGAGATCCTTTGAAACTGCAATTTTAAACTGCATTAAAACTGTTAAGTGTTGGGGTCCATTAAAGTCCATTAAAATGAGAAAAATCCTGGAATATTTTCCTCAAAAATTTCTTCTTGACTGAACAAAGAAAGACATCAACATTTTGGATGACATGGTGGTGAGTAAATTATCTGGATTCATTTATAAATGGACTAATACTTTAAAGTAGAAATAATTTTTAATACACCCACTGAAAAAATGAATAGACCACTTCAGTCTTGCCTTTTATAATCATGTCTACTGTCGCCTATTGTCATCATTTCATTTCGGTTCAGTGTTTGTTGACTGAAAATGAAAAGTGATTTTCTAGGCAGAACTATATACTCTCATTCTGGCGTAATAATCAAGGACTTTGCTGCTGCAACATGCTTGCAGCAAGCGTAGTGATATTACGCACTGCCAGAAAATAGTCCCCTTGGTTACTTTCAATAGCACAGGACTATTTTCAGGTGCTGCGTAATATCACTACGCCTGCTACAGTAGAGTGGAGTATAGTGCTATTGCCAGGACCCCGTCACACAGATTAGATATAATTCAAGACATGATTCTGACAGGATCCTGACAGTACCCCCCCCCTAAGGAGCGGCTACCAGACGCTCCTCAGGGGGACACTAAACTCTGGACAAAACCGACTGACAGCTATACTATATTCTTCTTTATTGTATTGTACTGTACTATTTTTCTTTGCTGTACTGTACTACTTTACAGTACTCTGCTCGACCATACTTCACTTTATGTAATTTTCCCGGCTTTACTTAGTATTCAGTTTCAATTACAAAGTACTAACTTTTATGAAGTACTATAATCATCACAAAGTGCTTTGCTCTACAATGCAGTGCTCTACTGTACTCTTATCCACTCGCATCTTTCTCCCTTTCTCTGCAGGATTGTGGAGCATCTGATGAGGTGAATGTGGTCATGGAGGGTCTTTCTGGAGTTTTACTCCGAACAATACTGGAGGTGACCAATCGGCCTCAGCCTGCTGCCACCTCCCTGCGCCTACAGTACCAGGATGTCACAGTCAGTTTGGATCTGTTCTTATGATGCTCTCTATTTGCTTTTATGAAAATATTTCGGTTTATTTAACGTGTTTGTCTGTGTTTCAGGGTGAATTTGTCGCGTGTTTGCTTACTCTGTTAAGACAGCTGAAAGATAAAGAATATCAACAGCTACTTAGCAGATTTCCCACTAAAGATGAACTGACGGTAAAAGCATTTAATTCACTTCAAATGGCCATGTTTAGACATGTCATTATATAAAACTTGGCAATGCAGCTATTTAGCTTGATCTAGTCTAAACCTACAATCTCTGTTTACGGTTTTCCAGAGTTTCCTTCTGCAGTTATTCACCGTCTTCAGAATACTAATCCGAGCGGATATGTTCCCGAAAGACTGGACTGTCATGAGACTCGTCGCTAATAAGTGAGTATAAAAAATCCAACTGACGACATGTCATTAAATCTCATTTAGCTATGGAAATGTGTCTTATTGCTCAAGGCTTTCGTTTGTTTATGTTTAGTGTGATCATCACTACTATCCTGTATCTCTCCGATACACTCCGCAACAACTTCCTTAATGAGAAATTTGACTTCAAGGTAAGTAAAGGGTTTGCAAATTCATTGTTTTATGAAAGAAACCTGTGAAAACGTGCCCTTGATCTTCATTCTCACCTTTTATTTAAATTAGGTGTCTGTATTTATTATTACGATGT
Source organism: Paramisgurnus dabryanus (assembly GCF_030506205.2). Lineage (NCBI taxonomy): Eukaryota > Metazoa > Chordata > Actinopteri > Cypriniformes > Cobitidae > Paramisgurnus > Paramisgurnus dabryanus. The sequence goes on from NC_133359.1 coordinate 10,674,398, forward strand.
AGACGGGTTTATATTATTAATTTATTTTCTGCTCTTCTAAGTACTAGAATACTAGAGCAATTTAAGCATATTCACCAAAGATTGCACAATGAAATCAGTACTATAATAAAAAATAACTAAAAAATTATAGTTGTACACAGTGATGGGGGTAATGCATTACAAGTAACATGCATTACGTAATAATATTACTTTTCTGAAGTAACGAGTAAAGTAACGCTTTACTTTTTAAATGTACACATTCATTTCAGTCATAAAAAAACACCTGCAAGACCTGAAAGAGATCAAGCCTAAGCCAAGAAAAAGTAATGCAAAAGTAACTAAAAAGTAATGTAAGTATTACTTTTCATGAAAAGTAACTAAGTAATGCAATTAGTTACTTTTTTTGGGAGTAACTTAATACTGTAATGCATAACTTTCCCCAACATTGGTTGTACAGTACAATCATGGTCAAACTTTAAAGGGATAGTTAATCTAAAAGTCGAACAGTAAAGGTATTAGAAATGTATTTATTTTAAGTTTATTAATTTAAAGCCGATTTTTAGCGGAAACCATAAAGAAGGTCACATAGTTGGGTAACAAATATTATATTTGTCATATATTGTGGTCTTACAAAGTAAAATAATCGGCCGTTGCCAAAAACCTTTACAATATTACAGCCTGTAATCCATAAACTTTTTAAAGGGATAGTTCACCCCAAAATGAAAATTTTGTCATCATTTACTCACCCTTAATTTGTTCCAGACTTTCTTTATTTTGCTTAACTTAAATGAAGATAACCAAACAGATTTGGGGCACCATTGACTTCCATAGTTTAATTTTTTCCTACAGTTGAAGTCAATGGTGCCCCAGACATTTTTCAGAATATCTTCATTCGTGTTTAGCAGAATAAAAGAAATGTATACAGGTTCGTACAACTTGAGGGTTGAGTAAATACATTTTTATTGTTGTGTGAACTATCCCTTTAATGTGCTAGCAACCTTTTAACTCTTTGTTTGTGGTTTTAATCATACGTCAATGTTTCTGTTGCCTCGACTTGCAGTAGTACAATTTTATCGCATTTTTGAAAGCAGTACACCTTTGCACTAATCTGGAATAGCAAATATTCCAATTTGCATAAACATCTTTCCTGTCCTTTCCTTGTTTCCCCCATTAACCCTGAGGCATGGTTCCTACTTGCCTGAAGTGCTAATAAGGATTGACGGCATTTTAATTAATCGTCGTCTTATCTGCAGGTATGGGAGTCCTATTTTTATCTCTGTATAATATTCATCAACCAGCCTTGTCTCCAGCTCGAGATGTTTCCGCCATCCAAGAGAAAAAAAGTCCTGGAGAAGTGAGCCATCTTCCTGTTCATATCCTCATGCAATTGGAATCCTATAGAGATTTTCATGGTGTAAAATAATAGCTTATTCATAATAGCACAATGGATGCATTTCATACAATGCTTCTTTTTCTGTTTATAAAGGTACGGCGACATGAGAGTAATGATCGGCTGTGAAATTTTCAGCATGTGGCAGCATTTGGGTACGTTCAGCTACATACATTTACTTTAATCCAAAGTGACTTACAAACAAGGGTTCATTCAACTTTTAGCTTTTTTAGTAAGTCCCAGGGTAGTTAAAGCACATAAGCTTTTATCTGAAGAGAAAAGACTTTTGACAACTTTAACACACAGACAATTTGTGTGTTCCTTAGGAACCGAACCTAATGCATAATGTACCAAATTAATTATGAGGCATATCATCAAAAATGTTTTGACCTTTTGGTCTCGTCTCTTCCTGCTTATGTATGGGTACTGTCTCGATGTATCCACCAGGTGACTATAAGCTAAATCTTATTCCCACCCTGATTGGTCCATTTATGGAGGTGACTCTGGTACCACAGATGGATCTGAGGAACGTTCTCATTCCCATTTTTCACGATATGATGGACAGTGAACAGCAGCGGAGCGGCAACTTCAAACAGGTACTGAAATCTGAGCGAGTCGATTGTGTTTTAAGGGGATCGCACACCGGCCGCGCAGTGCCGCGTCGCGCCTAGCAGAACTCGGAGGTATTGTAAACCGGAAGTGCACATTAAAGAGCGCGAGCTTCGTCAGATAGCGTCTACTTCAAAATGCAAAATATACGTTAGCAGTCAATGTTAATCCTTAATGATTTGGGACAAATATGATGTTACTTAATGTTAAACTATGTGAGTGGCGCTGTGTGGCGCGACAGGGATTTGAACAACTTCCTGTGGCGCCGGTGTGCGTATACTCATAGAAAACAATGTATTCAGTTGATTTAGAACGGCGCGGCGCTGAGTGGCGCGGCCGGTGTGCGATCCCCTTTAGAGTGCCGGGGCGGTGTGATGTACAGCAAATTAAACAAAAAGTCTGCTTTGCTTTACGTATACATATTTAATATTTATATCAAGCATTTTAGAAAACTGCCTTAAATCATAAAAAATCACAGAAATCATGAATCTTGATGGTTCTCATGGGTGTTTTTGAAGGTGGAGGCCAAACTGATAGACAAACTGGAAGGTCTGATGTCCGAAGGCAAAGGAGATGAGACATACAGAGAGCTTTTTAACAACATGTGAGTCTCCTTTAAAATTTAGTTATGCTATTTGTACAAACCATAAATGCAATCTGTAAGAATAAAATTGTGTGCATTTCTATTTTTCCATTAGAATTCCATTGTTTGGTCCATATCCTAGGTAAGACTAACATAACGTTAAAAAATAACAATAGGACAGATCTATGTATGTGATAACCCTATGATTAATCTAAAATTTCGAGCTAGCCAATCAGAATCCTCCTCTATTTTCACACAGTAGCTGCTATAATCCACCATTTTAATCAATCCAATTTATTGTTTGTGCTGCAGTCTCCTGAAAAAGATCGAACGGGAGACCTGGAGAGAAAGCGGCGTCTCCCACATCGCCACCGTCACGCGTCTTATGGAAAGATTACTGGATTACAGGTGATACAAGACACACGGTCACATCCATACAGCAGTCACATTCATACACATTCAATGGATGTTCACACAGTGCAACACATCTCTTCACAGGGACTGCATGAAAATCGGAGAGGTTGATGGGAAAACGATGGGATGTACAGTCAATCTTCTGGTTAGTTCTAGCTTGTAGTATATTCTGCATAAGTCATTTGGTACTTGGGTGATATTAAAAAAGTGTCCTGTTTTCCCTCTCAGAATTTCTACAAAACCGAGTTGAATAAGGAAGAAATGTACATCCGTTATATTCACAAGCTCTATGAGCTTCACCTGAAGGCACAAAATCACACAGGTAAAGTAATTCTGTACTCAAAAGAATGAAACATTAGTTTACTTTAATGTTACCAGATGGTAAAACTATTGTACTTTTATATATTCAGTGGCTCTGAAATTTGTGGTATTTGCATGGCACTTAAAGGTATTTTCAAGAATATGACTATGGTACATGACTAAAAAACTTTGTAGTACATTAATGCTTTATTAAGTATTATATGAATATGCTATTTCAATTATAGAAAGTTTCTTAAATGTAATGCTATAGTAAACTAACATGCTAAATGATAACCTGTTTGTATAATATGGTACACTGGAAAAAAAGTTGGTTAAACTTAAAAAAAGTATGTTACCTGGTTGCCTTAAAATTTTTATTTCACCTTAAAAATATTAGTTGAATTTAAAAAAAAAATACTTTTAAATTAAATAAACTAAACATTTTAAAGGGAACATATAATGAAAATCTGATTTTTTTTTCATGTTTAAGTGCTATAATTGGGTCCTCAGTGCTTCTATCAACCTAGAAATGTGAAAAAGATCAACCCAGTAACTACGTTTTGGTAAACCATCTCTGCAAGCATGTGAAAAAATTGGTCATTGACATTTGGCTCCCCTTATGATGTCAGATGGGGATAATACCGCCCCTTAATCTGCACTATCCAACCACGGTACTGCAATTTAGTGCAGAGATTATATCATCTGCATTTTAAAGGACACACCCAAAACAGCACATTTTTGCTCACCCCTTCAAAGTGGCAATTTTAACATGTTATAATAAATTATCTATGTTGTATATTGAGCTAAAACTTCACATATGTACTATGGGGACCTTAAAGATTTATTTAACATCTTAAAAAAGTAATCTTAAATCTCCCCTTTAAGGCAACCAGGTAACTTTCTTCTTTAAGTTGAACCAACAAATCTTTTTTACATTGTACTTTAAAATATGACATCATCATCACTATGTGCTTTTTTGCATATCTAAATGCAATTATTTGTCTCAGTTTTATTATTTTGTTTAGTAATCCATATATTATCATACAATATATGTTTTTCTCATTTCTATTGTCGAACAATGGCTGTTATATGTGTTTACAGAAGCGTCATACACCCTGCTCTTGTATGATGAGCTTTTGGAGTGGACTGAAAGACCCCTCAGAGAGTTCCTCACGTATCCCATGCAAAGTGAATGGCAGAGGAAGGAATGCCTTCATCTTACCATCATACACAACTTTGACAGAGGGAAAGTGAGTCCTCTGTCCTGTGCTCCATCTCTCGATTTGAGCTCCGCCCCTTTCTGATTTGCTAGCATCATCCGATGTATCATTTTTATAATGTCACAACACTGCAAAAAATGACTTTCTTACTTAGTATTTTTGTCTTGTTTTCAGTAGAAATATCTAAAAATTCTTAAATTAAGATGTATTTTCTTGATGAGCAAAATGACCTAAGAAATTAAGTCTAGTTTAAAGACAAAAATATACAATGCAAGTACAATGCAAACCCGCAAATGGAATAATAATTTTTTTCTTGAATTAACTGTTTAAGAAAAAAAGTCAACTTTTTTTTCAAGAAAATTGTTCTTATTCCATTGGCAGATTTTTTTTTTTTTGCTTGTTTTAAGCACTTATTTACTTAAAGTTCATATTTTTTATGAATTAAATGGTAATTTTGCTTAATTTAAGAAGTTTTAGATATTTCTATTGAAAACAAGACAAAAATGCTAAGTAAGAAAGTTATTTTTTGCAGTGTAGTGACTATCCAAATTGTATACTTAAATAAAATTATTCTCAAGACCCTTATGAATGGCCAGTTGTGCATCTTGTCCGCACAATAGTGTAGTTAGGACATCTGTTAGGACATCGTGACATGTTAAACTGGGAGCCGTCGAACAAACATGAACTTTGTTGATGTCCTGCCATCTTGTGGTTGAAAATCATAGCTGCATTTTTTTTCAAGTTAGATAAGAGTTATAGTGTTGTTTATAAGAAAAAAAGTGTGCTTTTTATATATGAACCATAACTGTGTTTTTACAGTGCTGGGAAAACTGCATCATACTGTGTCGCGAGCTGGCCAATCAGTACGAGGCTTATTACGACTACAGGAATCTCAGCAAAATGAGGGTGAGCATCTCCTGTTCATCGTGAGCACATGTTCAATGTAACACATAGTATTTATAATATGTTAAATTAGTTTTTTGAATAAAAACATGTGCAATATAAGCAAGTATCTATGTATATACAGTACAGTAGTGCAGTGGTTCTCAAACTTTTCTGGCGTGCGGCCCCCCTTGTGTACAGTGCATTGCTTTGTGGCCCCCCAAAGAAAATGTATGACATGAAACATTCTAAAACTTAAATTTGAATTAAACAAAATACATTAAATGATACAATGTAGTGCTGTTAGTTAATAGTCTTATTTTTCTGAGGTTTCATTACACAGAAATTATGAAAAATGTATGTATTTTATAAAATGTCATAAAACTGGGGCCCCCCTGACACCATGGCCCCCAGTTTGAGAACCACTGCAGTAGTGTAATACTATCATCTCTAATATAAATGTGAAATGTGTTATTTCCTAATAGTTGTTCTCCATTTGTCATTGGTCAACAAAGAGACAGTCCTGCCCCATATTCAAAACATTTACTGCGCCAGTGTTGTTATGTAAGGCGTAGTCGCGCTACCAAACTAATTTTAGAAATTACATACTTCACCTTTAAATAAATAGTTTGCCCCTCTTATTTTGTTTGCAATGGGTGATAATACACACAGAATCAGACGAAGTTTTTATATTTGTTATGCCAATGGCCAATTGTCATCCTAATGAGGCATTTGGCTTTAACCGTTTAACTAAGCAAAAATATTTTTGTTTAGTGATTCGATGGCTTCACAGATTGTGGCAGTAATTTATCATGTTAACAGTTGTTTGTGTTGCATCATGCTCAACGGTCTGTTTTATCTGCGTGTTTGATAGATGATGGAAGCCTCTTTTTACGACAAAATAATGAACCAGCAGCGTCTGGAGCCGGAGTTCTTCAGAGTCGGGTTTTATGGCAAGAAGTTTCCATTCTTTTTAAGGGTAAAAAAAACTCTCTTTAAACTCTTAAAAGTTTTTATCATAAAAACCCAAACTTGATTTTATATATCTGTAGGATGAAGGATTAAAGGCGGGGTGCATGATCTCTGAAAGCCAACGTTGACGTTGAAATCACCTAAACAAACACGCCCCTACCCCAATAGAATCTGGACCATCTTTTGATAGACCTGCCCCACACATACGCAACCCAGGCAATGATGTCAGCTAGTAGACATGCCCCTTACTTACTTTCAAAAAATGTGCACCCCGCCTTTAAATGTGAACTGACTACTGATACTGTTCTGTTTGTGAATTGTTCTTGCATTATTTGAAGGAATTTAATTCCCAAAAACTAGAAAAAATCTGACATTAGCATCACATTGTTCCTATATGATTTATTTTTTCTGAAATTTTTTTTTAAAGAAAGCGTCATGTAGATCTTGTATAAAGCGACAAATTTCAAAAAGATTTTTGCCATCAATAAAAGTATTAAATTTTTTTTAATCTTAACAAATTTTTTAAATGTTGTGTTTGTTTTATATGATTTTTTAATAGCATGATTGAAATACAGAATTTTAAATTTATGGCGTGCTGTAATGTAGTATCATGACCTCTAGGTGGAGCATTTTCCTTTCAGAAACCATTTGTGAATCTTTCTTTGGCAAACACCATATTTTACACTTCCACACTAAATGGTTGCTTTTAATATGGAGGAGAAAAAAAATGCTACGGAAATATCAATTCTCATTCAATGAGCAATTTGTATTTTGGGACACCTTCGTCTGTCCTCATTATTTTTTCCTGTGTATGTTGCTCCTGCACAGAATAAAGAGTTTGTTTGTCGAGGGAACGATTACGAACGTCTGGAGGCATTTCAGCAGAGGATGCTCAGCGAGTTTCCTCACGCCATCGCCATGCAGCATGCCAACCTGCCCGACCAGACCATCCACCAGGCTGATGCCCAGTGTAACCTTACAAAGCTAAAGACACGTTAAACATTTAACCCACTTGATTGTTTGAGATTACTAAAGCAAAACTATGCGCTTTCTTAACTGATGGTGATTCAGATCTCCAGATCTATGCAGTGAGTCCTGTCCCTGAAAACCAGGATGTCCTGCAGAGAGATGGAGTGCCCAACAACATCAAGAGCTTTTACAAAGTCAACCATATCTGGAGGTTTCGCTATGACAGGCCTTTTCACAAGGGCACCAAAGATAAGGAGAATGAGTTTAAGGTATGTTGGAGTATCTGTCTATCTCTTTATGTCTCGAAGTCTGCTTATTTGTCTCTGTATCTGTCTGTCCACCTGTTTGTCTCTTTTTGTCTGTATGCCTGTCTGTCATTCATTCGGTCTCTCTGTATGCATAGATGTCTGTCTGTCTGTTTGTTTGTCTCTTTCTTTCTTTTGTCTGTCTGTCAATCAATCTGTCTGTATGCCTGTCTGTCATTTATTCTGTTTGTCAGCATATATTGTATGTCTGTCTGTCTGTCTGTCTGTCTATAATTCATTGTGTCTGTCTGCATATTTGTCTGTCTGTCAATCAGTCTGTCTGTCTGCCTGTTTGTCTCTTCTTGTCTGTATGCCTGTCTGTCTGTCTGCATATTTGTCTGTCTGTCAACCAATCTGTCTGTATGTCTGTCTGTCTGTCTGTCTGTCTATCATTCATTATGTCTGTCTGCATATTTGTCTGTCTGTCAATAAATCTGTCTGTATGCCTGTCTGTCTGTCTATCATTCAATCTGTCAGTCTGCATATTTGTCTGTCTGTCAATAAATCTGTCTGTATGCCTGTCTGTCTGTCTATCATTCAATCTGTCAGTCTGCATATTTGTCTGTCTGTCAATCAATCTGTCTGTTTGTCTCTTCTTATCTGTCTGTCTGTCTGTCTATCATTCATTGTGTCTGTCTGCATATTTGTCTGTCTTTCAATCAGTCTGTCTGTCTGCCTGTTTGTCTCTTCTTATCTGTCTGTATGTCTGTCTGTCTATCATTCATTGTGTCTGTCTGCATATTTGTCTGTCTGTCAGTCAGTCTGTCTGTCTGCCTGTTTGTCTTTTCTTGTCTGTATGCCTGTCTGTCTGTCTGCATATTTGTCTGTCTGTCTGTTGGTTTGTCTGTCTGTCATTTATCCTGTCTGTCTGTCTGTGTTTGTCTTTTCCTATTTGTCTGTCTGTCAATCAATCTGTCTGTATGCCTGTCTGTCTGTCTATCATTCATTCTGTCTGTCTGCATATTTGTCTGTCTGTCAATCAATCGGCCTGTTTGTCTCTTCTTGTCTGTCTGTCTGTCTGTCTGTCTATCATTCATTGTGTCTGTCTGCATATTTGTCTGTCTGTCAATCAATCGGCCTGTTTGTCTCTTCTTGTCTGTCTGTCTGTCTGTCTGTCTATCATTCATTGTGTCTGTCTGCATATTTGTCTGTCGGTCAATCAGTCTGTCTGTCTGTCTGTCTGTCTGTCTATCATTCATTCTGTCTGTCTGCATATTTGTCTGTCTGTCAATCAATCGGCCTGTTTGTCTCTTCTTGTCTGTCTGTCTGTCTGTCTGTCTATCATTCATTGTGTCTGTCTGCATATTTGTCTGTCGGTCAATCAGTCTGTCTGTCTGTCTGCCTGTTTGTCTCTTCTTGTCTGTATGCCTGCCTGTGTGTCTGTCTGTGTGTCTGTCTGTCTGTCTGTCTATCTTTCATTCATTATGTCTGTCTGCATATTTTTATGTCTGTCAATCAATCTGTTTGTATGCCTGTCTGTCTGTCTGTCTGTCTATCATTCATTCTGTCTGTCTGCATATTTGTCTGTCTGTCAGTCAATCTGCCTGTTTGTCTCTTCCTGTCTGTCGGTCTGTCTATCATTCATTATGTCTGTCTGCATATTTGTCTGTCTGCATATTTGTCTGTCTGTCAATCAGTCTGTCTGTCTGCCTGTTTGTCTCTTCTTGTCTGTATGCCTGCCTGTCTGTCTGTATATCATTCATTCTGTCTGTCTGCATATTGGTCTGTCTGTCAATCAATCTGCCTGTTTGTCTCTTCTTATCTGTCTGTCTGTCTGTCTATCATTCATTGTGTCTGTCTACATATTTGTCTGTCTGTCAATCAGTCGGTCTGTCTGCCTGTTTGTCTCTTCTTGTCTGTATGCCTGTCTGTCTGTCTGCATATTTGTCTGTCTGTCAATCAGTCTGTCTGTCTGCCTGTTTGTTTCTTCTTGTCTGTATGCTTGTCTGTCTGTCTGCATATTTGTCTGTCTGTCAATAAATCTGTCTGTATGCATGTCTGTCTGTCTATCATTCATTCTGTCTTTCTGCATGTTTGTCTGTGTGCATATTTGTCTGTCTGTCAATCAATCTGCCTGTTTGTCTCTTCTTATCTGTCTGTCTGTCTGTCTGTCTATCATTCATTGTGTCTGTCTACATATTTGTCTGTTTGTCAATCAGTCTGTCTGTCTGCCTGTTTGTCTCTTCTTGTCTGTGTGCCTGTCTGTCTGTCTGTCTGTCTGTCTGCATATTTGTCTGTCTGTCAATCAATCTGTCTGTATGCCTGTCTGTCTGTCTATCATTAATTCTGTCTGTCTGCATATTAGTCTGTCTGTCACTCAATCTGCCTGTTTGTCTCTTCCTGTCTGTCGGTCTGTCTATCATTCATTATGTCTGTCTGCATATTTGTCTGTCTGTCAATCAATCTGCCTGTTTGTCTCTTCTTATCTGTCTGTCTATCATTCATTGTGTGTGTCTGCATATTTGTCTGTCTGCATATTTGTCTGTCTGTCTGTCAATCAGTCTGTCTGTCTGCCTGTTTGTCTCTTCTTGTCTGTATGCCTGTCTGTCTGTCTGTCTGCATATTTGTCTGTATCTGTCAATCATTCTGCTTGTTTGTCTCTTCTTGTCTGTATGTCTGTCTGTCTGTCTGTCATTTGTCTGTCTGTTGGTTTGTTTGTCTGTCTGTCTGTGTTTGTCTTTTCCTATTTGTCTGTCTGTCAATCAATCGATCTGTCTGTATGCCTGTCTGCCTGTCTATCATTCATTCTGTCTGTCTGCATATTTGTCTGTCTGTCAATCAGTCGGCCTGTTTGTCTCTTCTTGTCTGTCTGTCTGTCTGTCTGTCTGTCTGTCTATCATTCATTCTGTCTGTCTGCCTATTTGTCTGTCTGTCTGTCAATCAATCTGTCTGTTTGTCTCTTCTTGTCTGTACGTCTGTCTGTCTGTCTATCATTCGTTATGTCTGTCTGCATATTTGTCTATCTGTCAATCAATCTGTCTGTCTGTCTGTCTGTCTGTCTATCATTCATTCTATCTGTCTGCATATTCGTCTGTCTCGTTGTCAATCGATCTGTCCGCCTGTTTGTCTGTTATTTCCATTTTGTGTCATTAAACTTTTTTTTCTTGGGCACTAAACATTTTTGAAAAATTCAGATTTGTTGCGTTCATGTGTTGTAGAGCCTGTGGGTTGAAAGGACAACATTGACCCTCGCTCAGAGTCTTCCTGGCATCTCTCGCTGGTTTGAGGTTGAGAAAAGGGAACTGGTGAGTCAAAACTTTTTAAAGCAAAATATCTCTCATTTACAAAACACTTGAATACAGCAGCCTTTGATAAATCATGAGCGTACACACAGCACATCAATACCGTCATGAATTTAAATCAGTGTAACTACACACCCACAATCAAATAGCGGGAGAAACCGGAGAAATCATAACCCCAGTGCAATTCTAATAGGTGGAGATGAGTCCCTTGGAAAACGCCAGCGAGGTGATCGAAAATAAGACGCTGCAGTTGAGAACGCTGATCGCCCAGTGTCAAATGAGACAGATGCTGAACATCAACCCTCTGACCATGTGTCTGAATGGAGTCATCGATGCAGCCGTCAACGGAGGACTGGCTCGATATCAGGAGGTACGGGACCAGATTTGGGTTGGAATCCAGTTTCACTATGACTTACAGGACTTACGATTTCTTTCATAAAAACTTTATAATGCCATCACATTGGCATAATTTAGCTGGATCAGTCTTATAAAAAATAGACATGAAAGCTTGAAAATATAGAAATGCTTTGGGTTTGATGTTGTCTTGTATTTACCTGATCTGTGATCTTGATCTGGATTCAACCGAAATTATTTAATGGTCTGACTATCCTGATTTAACCTCATTACTCTTAGCAAGATGAAAGACGTCAAATGATTCTAGTTGTTGCTTTCAGTCTTAAAAGAACATCTGGTGGATATTTAATGCGACCCCGTATACTCTGTTCTTAGGACCGTTAGCGGCATGTATCAGTTGCCAGGCAACAGCATTTTGTGAGTGTAGCTTTAGCTGAGGCTATTAAAAGTAAAGAGCTAACTCCAGGGGTCCTCCTACATCCCAGCATGCACCTCACTGTGAAGATGATGACTTTAGCACAGAGCACAAGTCAAGTCAGCTGCCGTTTAAGTCACTGAGCCGTAAAAGCTGGATCAAACTGTCACAAACACATGAATATTAATATGATTCAATGAGAGGTATGCAAACATTCCCCCAGAATTACTATAACGTTGTGATATTAAAGAGATAGTTCACACCAAAATGAAAATTTGCTCAACCTTTTTTGGTTACAAACCTGTATAAATGTTTTTGTTCTGCTGAACACAAAGTAAGATATTTGCAATCATGCAGGAAACAGAAGCACCATTGACTTCCATAGTAGGAAGAAATACTACTATGGAAGTCAATGGTGCTTCTGTTTCCTGCTTGAATTACAAATGCATACAGGTTTGTAACAACATGAGGCTGAGTAAATGATGACACAATTTTAATTTTTGGGTGAACTCTCTCTTTAATTTAAAAATATTGAATATGTCTGCCAGTGGGAAAAATGGCTTTTAATTGGCGCATCCCTATTTTCGTTAGCATAAGTGCTAATGATTGGCATTTGTCTTTGTATGTTTTGCAGGCGTTCTTTGCAAAAGATTACATCTCAAATCATCCAGAAGACGGGGACAAAATTACTCGTCTTAGGGAACTGATGTTCGAACAGGTATAAACCACAATACAATACAATACGACACTGCTATTTATCAACACAAATATTACAATAATTTATTGCACCACTTATTGGCCATTTCAATTCTGATTGGTCGATTGTGGCATTTATATTGACTCAATTTTCTATGTGTCAATTTTCACATTTTCGGCACATGATGGTGCTCTTTTCAAGTACAATAACTTTATTTCAGGTCTATTCATTTCTTTTTTTATTTGGTAAGTAGGCATGTAGACCGCAATTTTTTGCAAAATAACATTCAGGGTAACACAAGACCCATCACCCTGTCGGGATAATGAATGGCAACTCTGGCATCATACACACATAAATGTTTTGTTTTCGCATTAACATTAATATGTGTTTACACAGGCCCATATTCTGGAATTTGGATTGGCGGTGCATGAGAAGTTCGTACCACAAGATATGAGGCCGTTACATAAAAAGCTTGTGGACCAATTTCACGTAATGCGCTCCAGCCTGGGAATTCAAGTATGTTTGAAAACAATGGTATGAAATGATTAGAGATGATGATGAACCAGACACAAAACTTTTTTGTATTTGTTGTTGTACAGCCGCAAGAGTTTCCTGCTTACGTGCGAGTTAGTCCATTGCATTTTGCCAATGGCAGTCCACGCACCTGTAGGACTCCTGTACCGAATGCCATCAGCCCAGAGGGAGCCCGAATTGTGCCGAGACGCAGGTTTGTGTAACCTTAAAGGAACATTTCACCCAAAATCATTTCATCATTTACATCTACTTACCAAAAGGGTATGGTGCCAAATACAGTCTAAAGTCTTAAAAACTTTCTAGGTCAGGTGGTTTTCAAACTTTATGATGGCAAGGACTCCCAGAAACGATGAATCTTTTGTTAGGGATCCCTTTCCTAGAATGTATATCAATATATAAAATATAAATATCATTTTTATATATATTTTTATATTGTTTTATTAGACCTTTACAATTTTTGCTTTGTGTTTTGGCTTTTTTTTTTCTGGGGGGGCCCGGACCCCATTTTGAAAACCCCTGTTTTAGGTGTGTAAACCCAAGAACAATCAAATGCAATAGAGGCATTTTTTTATTTCTGGTTAATCATTCTCATTTTCTATATAGATTATTTGTTTATATGACATGGAATATGTTTCTTGTATGGATTCTTGTTGGTATTACACAGGATTTTCATGAGAAAAGATGCACAAAGTCATTTCAAATACTGGCCAAGTAAATGTCATTTAGGAATGTTGATGATAGAGTCAGACAGACTGGCAGGTCAGAATACACCCACACTCTTACCGAATTTATCCACCGTCTCACTCTTCTGTCTCTCACTTGCTTCTCAGTCCTCTCAGCTATCCAGCTGTCAACAGATACTCCTCATCCTCACTGTCATCACAGGCCTCAAATGAAGTGAGCAACATCACCGGCCAATCAGAGAGCTCGGATGAGGTCTTCAACATGCAGGTGACATACAACTCTTATAACTTATACCAAATTACAGTTTTTAGTCACATTTATATAAAGTAGCTTATACATTTTATAGTAACACTTTACATTAAGGTTGTATTTGTTAATATTTATAAATGCATTAGCTAACATGAAATAACAATGAATAGTAGTTTTCCAACACAGGCTGTTGGATGCTTTATTCTGATTGGTTGAGAAATGTGGCACCAGAGCAATATTTTTGTTAACTGTGGTATAAGCAGAATAATTGACTCCGGTCCTTTGAATTATTCGAAAATAAGGCACACCCGCGGTGTAACGGCACTGCATTGTTGCCACATAACCACCTTGGGTGTGCATTATTTTCGAATAATTCAACGGCCTGTCGTCAATTATTCCTTACTTAATGTTAGTTAATGCCAATGCAGTTGTTCATGTTAGTTCATTGTGCATCAATTAATGTTAATAGTTTCTGGAAATGTAGAACTATTGTCCTATGTTTATTAATGCATTAATTTACTAACATTGTAACCCGTTTTGTTTTATGTACAGTATAGCATTCTATCTTTTCTGTCGGGCTATCCCTTAAAAAAACACAAACGCCTAACATTTCTTATGCTTTTCCAGCCCAGTCCGTCTACCTCAAGTCTAAGCTCAAATCATTCTGGTTCACACAATGTGAACAGCTCAGCGCCCTCAAGCAACAGAGGTGAGTAAAGTCAATAGACTATAAGCAATACGTCGCTCAAAAGCAAGCGATGCTTATAGCTCCCTGCCTCGTTTTGCCGCGCCGGCTCATTTCCCCTGTTATTTCATATCTCTTCAACTCTCACGCTACGTATCTGTGTTCCTCTTCATTAGCTTCTCCACTGCCATCTGACAAGCACAAGCACTCCAGAGATAACGCCTGTCTCTCCCCACGGGACAGACTCTGTAGTGGCATCTTCCCGAGCCCACTGGATCCCACACAGGTCAGTGTGGCTCTGGATCCTGTTCAGCCATAATATGACTTCCATTTCAAAACTGGGCCATGATTTTATTGGTTAATATTATTTTTCCCCACCCACTTGGACTTGTTTACATCATCAGAAAAGAAAAGCTATTTAAGAGATTCTTTTATCTTAAAAATAACGTACTGATGAGGATAACATTACTACAGTACTACGGTTAAATAGTCTATAATTATTATTATTATTAGTATTATAAAATAAGTCTTACTCATACTAAAAACAAACCTAAAAACAGACCTTATACGGTAGCAGGTGTAGCGGATTGAGAGAGATTTGTGTCTGTTACAGAGAATGATTCCGTTCCAAATACCAATGGATACACCATTACCACGCTGTGAACCTAATCTCCCCACACCTGAGACAGGTATTGGCAGCCGTCTGCTATGAAATGCACCTAAATTGGTATTTACTATTTAATGACATGCCTTTCTAACTGTGTGTGTATGTGTGTGTTGAATAGGATCTCTGTGCAAGAATGTAAGATCATTGTCTCCCATGCCATCGGCCAGGTCCCCACAGAAGGTGAGTAGTTTATGCTTGATTCTCTGGACAGAATGTGAGCTATTGATATACAGTACTGTGCAAAAGTCTTAGGCCACCACCACCAGACTTGTTGTTTTAGAAGTTTTAAAGTCCATACATATTTATTTTTCAATCTTTTTTATTAAGATACAAACAGAAAATGTACAAAAAAAATAAAATAAACATTTTCAGGACTAAATGTCTTCTTTAGGCATCGTCTGTGTGACCTCTCTTGGCAGTAAACACATCTTGGGCATTTTTGAGCAGAATGAAGTAAAAAGACAAATTTCTTTAAAATTAAAAATTACGATTTAATTTTATTTAGGTTTAAGAGATCCTGCAGTTTCCTGCTATTAGTTAAGTGAAAGGGGAGTTTACCCTAAAAACTTGAAACACCAGTTTACGTTTTTATACAGTTTTTAATACTATATACACATTTCCTGTATTTTCTGGATATATTCTAATAAAGAAACTGAGAAACAATTATATTTGATCATTGTAACATTGCAAAAACAACAAATCTAATTCTAGCATGGTGGCCTTATATTATCTTACTTTGTATCTTACTTTGAAAATTGTATCACCTGTAATGCTGCGTTTACACCAACCGTGGTAGAGGTGGCAAGCGCAAGTGATTTCAATGGTAAGTCAATGTGAAGACGCATTGACGCGCGTCTGGAGGTCTCGCGGCGTGGATGAGGGTTTGGCGCGGCAGATGCAATTCCGCCTCATTCGCGCGTCTAGTTCGCTTATCGACCCCCGCCGTTTATTTTCCCCCTATAGTAAGGTGACTTAATACAAACCAGTTAGTTAACTCTCTCGATAAATGCACAGTCTACATCAGCCATTCTGCAAATAGACAACCGCATAGCACTTGCCCCTCCCACAAGTAGCGGATTTTGCCTTTGACGCGTGTCAAATTCTTGCTTTTTCCGCGTGTCTAATTCGCTCTAGACGCGCGAATGCATTCAAACTGTTCAAGCGGCAAACTAGGCGCGGTAGACGCGATTTTGACGCTTGAAACGCGGTTGGTGTAAACACAGCATAACAGTTTGTAATTACTTTTAATATTATTTTATTATTTGTATTATTTTTATTGTTAACATGTGACACACTGTAAAAAGTGAAAAGTTGGATCAACTTAAAAATTCTTTTAATTGTACTTTTTTTCAACTTCAAATTTCACTTTTTTTTAACATTTTGTTACCAATTGAAATAATTTTTTAAAGGGGACATTTCATTTAAGATGTAAAAAAATCTTTGTTGTCCCCAGAGTATGTATTTGAATTTTTTAGCTGAAAATAGCATATAGATAATTTATTATAGCATGTTAAAATTGCCACTTTGTAGATTGTGAGCAAAAATGTGCTGGTTTTGAGTGTGTCCTTTTAAATGCAAATGAGCTGATCTCGGCAAATGAGCTGATCTCGGCAAATGAGCTGATCTCGGCAGTGCCGTGGTTGGATAGTGCAGATTAGAAAGTTAAGGGGCGGTATTATCCCCTTCTGACATCATAAGGGGAGCCAAATTACAATGAGCTATTTTTTCACATGCTTGCAGAGAATGGTTTACCAAAACTAAGTTACTGGTTTGATCCTTTTCACATTTTCTAGGTTGATAGAAGCACTGGGGACCCAATTATAGCACTTAAACATGTTAAAAGTCCCCTTTGACTTTACTTTTTACAGTGCACTGGACCACAAATCCATAAGGGTCAGTTTTTTGAATTGTAGATTTATACATCAGCTAAATAAATATGCTTTCCATTGATGTATGTTTTGTTAGGATAGGACAATATTTGGTTCAGATACACTTTTGTATGGATTCTGAGGGTGAAAAAAATAAATCAACTTCAAAGATGACCAAAATAAGTCCTTAGCAACATGTATTATTAATAATGTTAATTGTTGATGTATTTAAGGTGGGAAATTTATAAAATATCTTCATGAAACAAGATCTTTTTGTTATTTTTTGCATAAAAAAATCTATAATTTTGACCCATACAATGTATTTTTAGCTACTGCACTGCAAAAAATGACTTTCTTAGCATTTTCGTCCTTTTTTAGTAAAAATATCTAAAAATTAGTAAATTAGGTTATTTCTGCTAATCATGAAAATGCATATTAAGAAAATAAGTCTAGTTTAAAAAATAATTATCTAGATTTTTTTCAAGAAAAAATAAACAGATTTTTTAACCCATTGGAAGCTTTTTTTGCTTGTTCTAAGCATAAATTCACTTTAATTGTATATTTTTGGTCTAAAAACTAGACTTATTTTCTTGGGTCATTGCATCTTGATTTAAGAATTTTTTGATTTTTCTACTGAAAACACGACAAAAATACTAAGAAAATAATTTTTTGCAGTGTGCAACAAATATACCTTGCTACTTGTGACTTGTCAAAAGTTTGACAACTATCCCACGTCTGTTTTATGTAAACTATTAAAATGTAAATGTAAGTCGATGACTTGATTTTTGTTTTGTAGTCAATGGTCCCGCCCCTAACACCCTCCCCCACCGATGGCTTGCCGATGGGTAGCCTGGTATCTCACTCGCCCGCACGTTCTGGCAGCTACAGCAGTGGCATCTCATCCCTCAGCCGATGCAGCGTCTCTGACACCTGCGGGATCGACCTCCCACCGCCCGACCCTCCCCTCCCCCCTGCCGTGCCCGCAGATGTGCCCATTCGCCGCGGAAGCAAGACACCCCCACCCTACAGCGTCTACGAACGGAACAATCCCCGTCGAGCGACTCCGCTTCCCCACAGCTTGTCTGTGCCGCCCAGTACCGATAACCCTAGCCTGACCGCCAAACCCCAGCTGAGCCGCACGCAGCGGATCAATTCGGAACCCCGCCCCCGACCCGTCCCGAGGAAGGTTTCTCAGCTGTAGTGTATCTTTGGTAACAGACTGCCTGCACAACGGGAACGAAAGTTGGGACTGCGTCAATTTACTGTAAAATTACCGTAGACCAGGCTAATGTGTTTATGGAAACAAGCAAACTGTTTTTTTTTATTTCGATTCTAAAATCAAGGCAGGACAAACCTATTTGTGAAAGGTCTGCTATATTTGTTTATTGATATGAGATCATCTTTATTTGGTTAGGTGACTATTTTGTAGATGGCCCATTTAAAGCAAAAACTGTTTTTCCAAACACCGGAAATGCCATGAAGAGATTACGTACGCTTCGAGATGGCATTTACTTTACAGCAAAATCTGAAGATCTGGCAGGTCCATATCCCATTTAGTATGCTCTGAAATCTATTGCTAGCAAGGTATTTTTGATAGAAGTACAAACTCCGTGACTGTACAGCCTTTCTTTTCACACTATGCTTACACGAACGAAAGTGTGCAGCTAGACCTGCAACTCATTTTAACCGCTTTGTACTTTCTGGAATGGCTAAAAGGTGCTACATACTTCTTAGTGGTTTTTTTCTAATGTAGCCTTGTATCTACCGAAACTGCCTGACCGTTAAATGTGCCATGTGATGAAATTGTGTGGTCTCAGAGTATTGTGCCAAAGATGCAAACAGTATTAACTTCTTTGTCAGTGAGAATAGTTAGAAGAGCTTAACTGAAGTTAGCGCGACCGCTAGTGCTCAACAATGTTCTTCTTAAACCGTGTGCAGAGGCGTAGATCTACACTGCATGGGGCATGAGCAGTACAAAGCAATATAACCATTGTAGTTTGCAGAGAGTGATATAAATCGAAATCATCTAGTTCTGAGATAAGTGTACCTCAGAAGCTTATCTCATATTAGATTGGTCTACAGTACTATATTCAATTCTATACAATATTGGGTAGATTGTCACAAATGTTTGCTTTTCTCTTCAAATCTGAAATCTGACAGAACTTTTTTTGCATCAAGGTCAGACTTAAAATTCTGTATAGATTTTTAATTTTTAGTTTTATATTGTTTTGCATATATATATATATATATATATATATATATATATATATATATATATATATATATATATATATATTGCTTACAGTATTTTCTTCATCCCTAAAAACAGAACTGAGTGATGAGTCCTTACCCCTTTTTATGTTATACCCCTCTTTTCATTTTTATATGTAATTGATACCCTGGAAATATGATTTTTTGCTAACATAGCCTATGTGAGCAGACTGATTTCCAAGAAAATTTGTGCATTTTAAGGAATATTCAATTGATAGTGACAAACAGCTTTTTCACTGCCAAATTGAAAGCCCATAAATACTGAACGACTATTTAATAAACATAAATAGTTGCAACTTCATAAAATGCAGCACAGAGCACTAGTAATGCCTTTGCAATTTAATGCCAGTTTACATTCTTGATTGTGGATCATGTAAAGACAATTGAAATGGTCTATGTGATAAAATATTTTTCATATAAGACACAAATTTAGCCTATTGATTTAATTTTGTAGAGAAGTACAAATTTCTGCTAAGTGAAAATGCAAAGTGCTGAAGTGGGAAACATCTAAATAATGTTGGAATGCTCGCGAAGTACATACTGTAAAGATTAGCACTGTAAACTATTTTTTAGGATCCAATTTTATGAATGGCTTCGCAGTTCTGTTCCCATCTGCTCTCATGTTATCGGACTTGCTCATTTTAAGCAGTCATGTTTTGTAATTACAAAAGATTCAACAGGCCGTAGGACTTCAACTCTGATCACGCTTGCATTTCGCTCTTTTTCTCTCCTATCACTCTCGTTTTTATGGATTATGCTCTTTCTGTTCAATTTTTTGAACTTGTAAAGTTGTACTTTATATCATATGATGGGATGAAAGTATTCCATATAGCCTGTGTTACAGATTTTGTACAAAGGGTGTTTATATGAAAATGTAACCAGTTCATAGCTTTGAATGTTGCAACTAAAGTTTTTATTTGTAAATGTTGAATATTAACCATCAAACAAATAAAGGTTCATTGATGTAAAGTTGAGTTGTTTAAAATTATTGTTCCTTTTTTAAGGAATGTGAATGTTTTTAGGTAATTTGTTCAATTTAAGAACTGTTGACGACACCAGAGACTGAGTATGAAAAAAATCAGACAGAACGTTTTGATATTATATGTAGATTTTAACCTGTTGAAATTGGTTAAGAAGTGTAAATACTTAGTTTTTTTCCATGAAAACCTTGTTTAGTTGTAAGAGTTTATTTAATAGCCTGTTTTTAAACACAGTTAGCAAAAATGTATAGACTTTTTTTTATTTGACAATATTTTATTAAGTTTATAAAAACGTTTAGATTTTTTTTATAATAGCAACATTAAAGGAAAACACCACCGTTTTTCAGTATTTTACTATGTTCTTACCTCAACTTAGATAAATTAATACATACCTAGCATTTTTCAATACGTGCACTTTTAATCTTTGTACAGCGCTAGGGTGACCAGGATTTCGGGTGCGTCTTCCGGAAGTCGTATTTGTCGACCGCATATGAGGATTATTATTATTATTACAGAAAAGCAACTGTTACATTTTAAGGTAAGAATGAAACAACAATTTTATGTCTTATGTTTTTAAATGAATTGCGTATGTGGTCAACAAATACGACTTCCGGAAGACGCACCAAAATCCTGGCCAGGACGCGTCCAGGAAGAATGGCACGTATGATCACCCTTTACAGCGCTTCTTGAATGTGTTAGCATTTAGCCTAGCCCCATTCATTCCTATGGCTCCAAACAAAAGTTTATTTTGTGCTACCATGCTTGCCCGTGTCATGTAACAGCCTTAAAACAGGGAAAACATGGAAGTGTTTGGTGGCTTCTAAATCTTCCCTGTTTTGAGCTATAGAAATGAATGGGGCTAGGCTTAATGCTAACATATTCACGAGGCGCTGTACAAAGATTAAAAGTGCACGCATTAAATAAAGATAGGTATGTATAATTCAGTGGGGAACCTTCAGGGCCTTCTACGCCTTCAGAGAAGGCCTAAAAAAATTAAAAAAAAAAAAAAATTTATTATAATAATACAAATAAATAATATAGTATTCAATAAAAATATGTTTTTACATTTTTAAATTTCTATTTAATTCAATTTAATACAATACATGTAATATATTTTCTCTCATCTATGTTCTAACGTTAAGCTTACTGTCAGGTTCATGTCATGAAAACATCTAATCCAATCAGAATCGTCTGTCTCTATTAAGGCCCGGTTATCTGGCTCATTCATTGGTTAGGACTTCATGAATCCCAGGGAAGGCCAAGCTATGTGTTTTGGTGTGGAAAGTGACGGGCAAATCGACCAATCACGTTTTGATTTCAAGTGGGCGGACAAAAAACAAAACATTGTAAGCCTTCATGAAGTCCTAAGCATGCAACAAACTGGATGCAAGCTGCCGTAAAACACCAAAGACGAAGATCATAGACCGTTAATATTATAATAATAATAATTAATTTTATTTATAACGCACTTTTCATTCCGAAGAATCTCAAAGTGCTACAAGAACATCGAAAATAATAATTACACAAAAATATGCAAGTAAAACCATAAAAACAATAAAATAATCAGCACAAATAATATTAATACAGTCTAATGGCCCGAATTTCTGCGGTGAGAGTGGTTGAGGTAAATGGCGGAAAACGTGATTGACGTTGTGGCTAGCTTGATAGGGCTGAGCCATCTGGCAAACCGGGCAGTTTCCCGGTGGGCCGACGTACTTTTTGGGCCGATACATCTCATACTATATTTGTCTGAGCAGCCCAGTTAGCGTCTTTTTTTTCTAGACAGACCGGCCCACTGACATTTAAGCAGCAGCCCATTGGTTATTTTTTTTAAACGACATTAAGCTGGCCCAATGACTGACCAGCACAGTCATTATCCTTTCTTTTCCTAGATAGACCGGCCCTCTCACATTTAAGCAGTAGCCCATTGGTTATTTTTTTTGAATGACATTAAGCTGGCCCAATCACCGCTTTGGTCTCTGTGCAAGCGAGCATGCATCGTCGGTCAGTTCACGTGTCAAAACAGAGAGAGAGAGAGAGAGAGAAAACGCAAGGGAGGCGCAGAAAAACTGCGCGACAAAAAGAAGCAGGCTCTTCAGGCAGACGCTGCAAAATGTGTTAAAAAACACAAATGTTTTCTGCGGCAGCAGGACCTTCAACTCGCGTCGCTGGTGATGATGATGATGGTGGCGGTGGTGGCACTGTCAGCACCAGCACGCAAAGTGTCAGTGAGGAGAGGGAGAGAGAGACGAGGGAGAAGTGAGTGTAGTGCCTGCGGTAAGCAGAACTGCTTTCAAAACACAAGTTTAGATGGATACCTCTTGATAAAGCTGCAATAAAATTGAGCAATTGAGTCAAAAACACAAAATTATGTTGATAAAGCTGCAATAAAAGAATTGCACTCTTTGCTCTGTCGCGTAGATTTTTCGTTGATTGTCTGTTTCAAAACGTATCATTTCTCTTCAAGCAAAATCAAACAATCCAGGAGATCTGCTTACAGAAAAAGATATGTTTATTGTATAACAACACACTTGACAGATAATGTTAAAAATCTCTATTACTGTAATCACACAAGTTTAGTTCAGTGAATGTAGTGAATACTTTCCTGTAAGTACTGGAAGTAATAATCAGTTTTCAATATTAATGTGAGCAGCACTTGTATTTTGTAATAAGTCAGCAATCCAATGGCAAATTTTGCCAATTGCATGAAGCTTGTTTTAGGATTCATAAGTGTGGATTATACAGTTTTATTGCATTAATAAATAACACGTTCTAGAAGAGTTTGTCAACTTTCACTCTTTTCTACCTGCTATTAATTGGGTTTAGTGCTTTTGTGGAATTGGAGTTGCTGTTGCTATACATATTTAAAGATGGTTTTTCTTTATTAGCAAAATGACCCAAAAAAAATAAATCTAGTTTTTAGACCAAAAATTTTAAATTTAAGTGATTTTGTGCATAAAACAAGCAAAAAAATCTGCCAATGGGGTAAGCAAATTTTTCTTGCATTTAGTGTTTAAGAAAAATGTTCAAGAAATTTTTGCTTACCCCATTGGCAGATTGTTTTGCTTGTTTTATGCACAAAATCACTGAAATTTGATATTTTTGGTCAAAAACTAGACTTATTTTCTTGGGTCGTTTTGTTCATCAAGAAAAAGCATCTTAATTTTTGAATTTTTAGATATTTTTACTGAAAACAAGACAAAAATACTAAGATTTTTTTTTCTTGAAAATCATTTTTTGCAGTGTATGTAGTGTGGGCCGGTTTGGGTCAAAATGCCAGGGCCGAATATTTGTCCCAGTCCAGCCCTGGGCTGAGGTAAAAACGAAATTACTTAAGCGCGTACTCGTGAAGAGCACTGCCGGGAGAAGCGCGTGCAGAGGAGAATGACGCGAACACGAGAAAAATAATGGGTTTAATTATACTTTTACTTCCTGACAGTTTCACTTGTTACGTGAGGATAGTAATGACTGACAGACGACACCGAATTACATATAATATAATTACCTAACTTTATCTGAGAGAATGCAAAAACATTCAAATATTTTTTACCTCGCTATACCCGATGGGCAGGGCGGAGATACATTTTGGTAGCCCGACAAGAATTCGTAATAGCCCCGGGACCTCGGGGCTTGGGCTAGCAATTTTGCGAGCCCTGGATATCTTATAACAACAAGGAGGTGCACTGAGAACGCAGGGTGCTATATTTCCCCTTATGAAAAAGATTAACAAGGTATCCTACAGCTAAATATATATTTCCAAAAAATAAAAAATAAATTAAAGAACATAATTTAAGCATGTTAAATGCAAATTTACCGAGCCCCTGTCATTACAGAGCAGCAGAATCTGTATATGCAGGGACGTGCACAGGGGGGTTGCTCAGGTTGCCCGGGCAACTGCCCATATGCCCTTCTCGACTCAAGTTGCCCTTCCGAGGTGGAAAAAAATAAATTGTACTTTTACTTCGTTTACACTATGCAGCGTTCCTTCGTTACTGTATTTTAATTAATTACGAAATTTGTATTTTATTTTTAAATTGCTATCTTGTGTTTCTGGCGTATTCGCGAATTAATGACTCGTTTGAGTCGATTCCTTACAAAGTGTTGCAAATAAACGAGTCTTTTGAGTCGATTCTTTACAAAGCGAATGGGCCAAACGTTTAAATTGGTTCGCGAATCAGTTTGAATGAATTGTTCAGATCGCTGCAAAAACGGAATCGTTCGAAGCTGTTTTACTCGTAACCTATGTAGAAACACGCAGAATATAACCAGTGTTGGGTGACGTGGAAATGAATTTACCAATCTTTTAACTAAAAGCAAAACTTCACACATGTACCCGCCATTACATACACGCGACCTGTTCGTCGTCAGACACAGTTAAACGCGTGCAACCTCCAGAAGCATTGCAGCACAGATTGAAGAAAATCCATCGATGATTGACGTCTGATTCGCTGTATACTGTACTGTATATGATGTAAGTGATTCTCACAAAACACACGTGACATGACAACGTAAGAAAACATGAGTTTTGTCTCAAATCATTTTTATGTAGGCTAAGTGTAAACTGTCAATGTCCTCAGACCATCTTAGGAGATTCCAACTTTATACATATGCAAAACTGTTGTCAGTTTACTTGTCTGATATTTCAGCTATAAGCTACATCAACATTGAGACTAGAGTTAATTTGTTAATTTGAAATGCTTGTCTATTCTGTGTTTGTATTATTTTTTCTGTACTGTTTGTGTATGTTGCAGTTTTACACATACTGTAGAAGTGCCCTTCATAAGTTTTCTTCTGTTTGTTGTGGAGTCAAGAAATGTTTAAACATTAAAAGATGAACATGAGACAAAAGTACAGAATCTGTCATATTATTTTTTTTTAATGGTCACTAAGCTGTGTCCTGATTGTTTACACATGAAAAGCATAAAATGTGTAGGATCAGTTTGATTCACTTATGTGCATTTGTGTACAACACACATAAGTCAGCATTTAATGCTGTTGTTCTTTGTTGTTAAAGCATGTATGTGTTGAAACATAAACAAAGGTTAATAAAATGTGACATTCTAAACTTCTGACATACTGATATTTATCTTACCAATTTCTGGTCTCCATAGCAAACAGAAAAATCTTGTCTTTTCAGTTCTGATACTTATGGAGGGCACTGTATTGTGTGTGTGTGTGTGTGTGTGTGTGTGTGTGTGTGTGTGTGTGTGTGTGTGTTTGCGCGTGTATATCTAGATTTATTTTTTCATGAGTAACTAGTAACTCGCTACTTGAGTATTATTTTCATTGCATACTTTTTACTTCTACTTGAGTAATTATTTATTTAGTTACTTGTATTTTTACTCGAGTAAAGTTTTTGGCTACTCTTTCCACCTCTGTTAAAATCTTCATGAATCTAGGCTGAGTTTGCCACAGTTAAGCCTAAATAATCAGACAGATAGCAGCTAGCTACGGCTTGGAGACAAGCAGCCTAGGCTACAATTTTTTTGGTAGGCATTAGGCAAACATGTTTGCTGATTTTAATAAAGACCATGTTATTCTCAGTCCTTCATATAGGCCGTGAGTTTAAAAAAAATTTTTAGGGGGGGGGTGCCCTTTATTTAAGTCAGAGCAACTGCCCCTAAAAATTCCTGTGCACGTCCCTGTGTATATGTGTTTATCAGTTAGATTAAAGTAATTTTAAACTTTAAAACTGCATTTAAAGGCAGACAATGCCCATTCTGTAATAAAACTTTGCATGCTCAGAATTTTTACACGTGCACTGTATGATTTAACGAAATACGAATAGCCTAGTATTATGGATGGAGAGGCATTTGCACTTCATTGCATATTTTGAAGGCCCAGCTGAAGTACCCACGGTTCGCCACTGGTATAATTCATCTAAGTTGAGGTAAGAACATAGTAAAATATAAAAAAACGGTGGTGTTTTCCTATAACTGACATAACTACAATTTACAAGCTTTTTTAGGAAAGGTTTAATGACCAAAAGATAAATTGGCATAGATTTTGCCACAGTACTCTACTCTATGGCTCTTAAGAAACTATCAGTGAATAATCAATAGCTAAATAAGTTCACAATATTAAACGTTTCCTCTCACAAACGCATCGTTTTACCTCAGAAGACATACAGTATAGACATAGATAGATAAAGTGCCGCAGGGATGATGTATTTTTGTAAGTTAACAAAACATTGGTTCCTTCGCCAGAAAGCACGTAAATTGTTCCCACAGACATTTGAATTGTCGCAAAAATAAGCTCTGTGTTCAACAAAAGTTTATGACACTTCACTTTTTGTCCAACAAAGTTAATCAATACAAATTTGATTAGTCTAAATGTGTTTACTAGAAATATAAAAAGCAGAATTTTGAAGTTGAGTTCATCTGTGAAGACTAACTTGTTGAACAAAATGTCTAAGTGTCATAAACTTTTGTTGAACACAGAGCTTCTTTTTTGTGACAAATAAAATGTCTATGGGAAAAATTAACATGCTTTCTGGCGAAGGAACCCATGTTTTGTTAACTTACAAAAATACATCATCCCTGCGGCACTTTATCTATCTATGTCTATACTGTATGTCTTCTGAGGTAAAACGATGCGTTTGTAAGAGGAAACGTTTAATATTGTGAACTTATTTAGCTATTGATTATTCACTGATGGTTTCTTAAGAGCCATAGAGTAGAGTACTGTGGCAAAATCTGTGCCAATTTATCTTTTGGTCATTGAAACTTTCCTAAAAAAAGCTTGTAAATCGTAGTTATGTCAGTTATAGAAAAAAAGTGTCATAATTCAAATGTCTATGGGAAAAATGAATGGGCTTCTGGCGAAGGAACCCACATCCTGCTGACTTCCAGGTCAGGTAAAAATATGTAATCTCTGCTGCTGCACTTTAAACAACTTGAGTCATTTAGTTCATAGATGTGTGCTTTTAAGAGCTTCAAAATGCTGACCCCGTATAAAATAATGACATTTTTATATGCAAAAGTTAATTTGTGTTCAACTGATTAAAGGAAGTCATATACATCTTGGATGCCATGGGTGAGTAAATGAATAGAAATACATTTTCGAATTTGGGTGAACTATTCCTTTAACGGGGCGGGCATTAGGACCATGTAAACCACGACCGCAGCGTAACTACTACCGAACGGAGCGACGTAAAAAACATTAGGGTGAGTGTCCAGACACATGGCGGAAATCATTGATCATCTTCATTCAAACTGTACAAATACCAAATGTGTCTCATTTCGCAATGGATTATAATTTTAACGATGTAATGTATGTAACCTTAACGTTCATCACATTCTTCTGTTTGCCCGCGTTTAAGTACCTAGTGCCGTGACCTGTCACTTATGAAAGCTATACCGGCTAAACACTGCAATGTGCTCTCTTAGCGTAAATATATAAAGCAGGGACATTATTTATTCACAACAACAAATGCAAAAGAGTGCTGCTGTAAGATAAAAAAGGCGACATATTATTTATTAGCTACGTTTTGTTGCTGTATGTAAATAGCCGCCAGACAGAAAGGTCGCGTGTCAAAACTAGTGAACTAACCGTAATGTGTTAACGTTAGGTGAATAGTATTCGTAATATTATAAAGACAGCACATTTTTACAAACTTAAATAATAGACTATTCAGTTAGTTTCTTTTCCTCTTGAAATTTTCTTGGGACTCCTTCTTAGAAACTTCTGGGATGCCAGTCTGAAACCCCCTGGTGTAATATTGTGTAGATGTAGTCACGTACATAGCTATAGTATGACCTGAAACACCTAAAAATCTGTCATAAAGCTGACATTGACCTGTAGTTTTATAGTATGCCAAACACACGAGGAAACTGTTTCAAAAAGAGGTCAGTCCCTCATACTGTAGGTGCTGAATTTAGTTTCTAGGTTACTTAATTAACACTGATCTATTTAACTTTGATCTTTTTTATTTTAAAGGAGAAACTTAATGTATTGGCTCAGCAGCACTATAAAAGGGTTATGTATTAAGGTCTTAAAGGGATAGCGCACTGAAAAATAAAAATTCTGTCATTATTTACTCACCCTCAAGTTTGTTACACACATGTACAAATTTTTTTGTTCTGATGATGGAAGATATTTTGAACAATGTTTGTAAACAAGCATTCACTTCCAAAGAAGAAATAAATAATAATCTAGAAGTGAATGGTGCCCCAGTTCTGATTGTGTACAAACATTGCTCATAATATCCTTCTTTGTATTCAGAACAAGTAAAAGATGAAATAATTGTACTGTTTTCGGTGAACGATCCCTTTAAGGTCATTAAAACGTATTACTCATGAGCAAACGTTCAAACCTCTATTTGGAAGCTTTCACTAACGGCCTTTATTATTTTTGATTTGTTTTAAAAATAGTTTGAGTAAAAGTGACTGGTTGTGGATCACATCATTAACTTTACCACTGTGGTGATACAGTGTCAGGAATTCCTGTTCAAGTCATCCAGAGATGATTTAATCACATTTATTCTGTCAGCATAATGCAACGTTAAAAAAGCTTCTCGCTGAGCGGTGTGCCCATACATCAAGGAAACTAAAAATTGCCTTGTCAAGAGCGGAAACCTGTCATTGCCGTTTTAAATTACTCTAAAAATGCACGTCCGCTAAGCACTTTTGGACACATATGATGACTGGCTCAATTAAAACGGTTACGCTCAGGTACGCATAAACAAATGTATTAGGCTACGGTTTTACATTATGCAGGTGGCGCATTTGACAGTATTACTCGCAGGATAAATGGTTTTGAAGTTTTAAACTAGAAGCATGTGATAAATCGGTTCCGCTGGCACAAGACCACCATGCACCATTTCACAACCGCCTACATTGGTCACATTATATCAGAGGTGTTTTCCTTTCAAGTGCAGGAACCCATTTTTAATTGGGCTCCGGTACAAAGAAATCCATCTATGTGGCACACCTGCTGCAGCAACTTTCTCACTATTTCATATCTGTCTTAAAATCGCAAGTAAAGTGTTGGCAAACGTTGAGTATTGTAAAAAAGAACACAGAATTTGAAAGGAGCCTTTGTTGAAAAATGAACCAAAGCATTCTTTTGATCACTTCACACTAGTCTTAGATTCATCCACCTGCTCGATTTTAAAAATAAAGTATGAGATGCTCCACTTTACCCATTTATGAGATCCCCATGGCATGTGCAAATCATATATGTAGTAAAGCATTGCGTTAACAGCGCATACGGTCATGGGTTTGAACCCACGAAACACACATACTGATAAAGATGTATACTTTGTAATGCACTTGGAGAAAAGAATATGCCAAATGTGACATGTAAATATATAGATCCTCAGTTAGGGTATTGATTTTTTTCATAACTCTTCATGTACATGTGAATATAAGATTTTAGATCTTGAGTTAAGACGAAGACGTCTTTAGGCTGTCATGTGTTTTGTGGCTCCGGGATGATTGTCAATCTTTCGCTGTGTACGGTATTGAGGGATTATTATTGGAACAACCTGACAGCTGGCACTTGGCAGATTTGCCCAACACCATAGATAATTCAACCGCTTGCTCTCATAATAGTTCATTAGTTTCGCTGTTGTGCGAGATACATCTCTGTACAAACAAAGCACATTAATGCTTAACGCTCAAAGATCTCCAGATGGGGTTAAACATGTTTTTACCTACACGTACTTGTTGGCAAATTTGCATGTTGGCAAAACCTGGTGGATGAAGTTAAATCTAATTTGACCCTATTAACTTTTCTAATGTTTGTCTTATTCTGTATGAAAAAAATCTAAATTTCTGTTTACATTTATGCATTTGGCAGATGCCTTTATCCAAAGCGACTTACAGTTGTACATTTTCTGTTAGTACTGTTGTGTATTCCCTGGGAATCACACCCACTACCTTTGCGCTGCTACCAATTGAGCTACAGAAACACTTTTTTAGATTATATCACTTAAATCATTAAACAGTCATTGTGTTATTATATCAATAGTGCTTCCTGTAATAAATTAAAGCAATACTCCAGCTAAATATCAAAATTACCCCATGATTAACTCACCCTCAAGAAATCCGAGATGTGCATGTCCATCATCTTTTAAATGAACATATTTGGAGTTATTTTACTAAATATCCTTGCTTCTTCAAGCGTATAATGGTAGAAAACAGGGATCAGGAAACTTTGTAGCACAAAAAAATGCATCCATCCTTTACAGAAGTAATCCACATGGCTCCAATGGGTTAATAAAAATCTTTTGCTGGTAATTGATGCAATTTTATACGAAAAATATCCATATTTTAAACTTTATGAACTAGCTTCCGTTAACGATGCCATCTTGGATTTAAACGATTCATGGGAGTCACTGCAGTGCACAATGTATGCACAATCTATGGTAACCAACGCTAACTACGCTAAAACTCTCTCGTGAATTGCATGAGTTAGATGGCCCGGTACTAGTCATAACACTCACTGTAAGATAATATAAATACAGTTGCCAGTGGCTGTTGTATTTGAATAAATGAGATGAGTCTAAGAAAGGTTTGAGGCTATATTTTCGATGTTTTACTATAAATATAATATGTAGTTTTATTACATTTAGGCAATAGTGCATATTTTCTGATATATATTTTAAAAATACGTTTTTTGAAGTTACCGTCAGAAAATAGTAGTACTTTTCCTGTGAGTTAAAGGAGACCTCTGAGCTTTGTGTAAGACAACCAGACGGGCGGGGGTAATATAAATAGTATTTGCCATCAAGGGACGTGCTATTTGTTTTTTATGGTTGGCTGGACATTTTTTGCGGGCAGAGGGAAATTTGGGGGGGGGCAATGCCGCCCCTAGCCCCCCATAGATCGGGTTTTGGTTTTTATAGTTTATAAAGTACTATGAAATATGGATTATTTTTTCAAAAGTGCACACATTTTTTGTAGAAGACCTTTATTAAGCACTTGGTGCTGAATGGATTACCTCTGTAAAGGGGGTATGCACTTTTTGGGGGTTTAAACCAAGAAGTTGTTCCCTGATATCTGTTTTCTATCATTATAAAGCTTGGAAGAGGTATTGCAAAATATGTTCATCTGAAAGATTATATTTATATCTTATATAATTTTGATATTTGGCTGAAGTATCCTTTTTTGTAATGTTTCTAGCTTGAGCCATGCCTTATTCACAATAGTGCCACCTTGACAAATTTCCAGTTTTTAAGTGATTCACTCAGCACTTTTTCACGGCACAATCTCCGAGATACTATATCAGATTGTTGTAGTCTCAAATTTTTTAACTCTTTGAAAGCCCTCCTAAGCTAATAGCTTCAATATCTTTTTAAAAGTAAATCTGCAAAGCTGCTTGTAAGAGACCTTGAGGGCTTTTGGGAATGTGTGCTATGTGCTATTCTTAAGCTTTTATGCAGCTCAAACAAAAAAAATGAATGGAATGCAATGCATAATTGCATACCATGTACATGAAAATCAACTATTATGCCACCAATTAATGATATAAGAGTGAACAGTTTCTATGCCTGGATGGGTTTTCTGCCCTAATGCTTTGAGTTCCTGCACTTAGTCATTGGGACTTTGTAAAAGAAGGCCACTGCAAGGTGCACTTACTAAAACGTCAAGAGAAACTTAATTTAATTGGTCGCTTTTTGAATTTTTTATACTTTCTGAGCGCATACAGCCCTACTGTATAGCTCAGTGGTTGCTTTAGCAGCGCAAAATGGTCACAGGTTCAATTCTAGGGAACACACATACGTACTGATAAAAATGTATACCCTGTGGACAAGTTCGTCTTAAATGTAAATGTAGTTTAACCTCTGTTTGATTTAAACAAGAAGTTAGATTCACTTGTGATGTTCTTCACCATATCGGCTGTCATTCTGATCTGTTTTCAAGCATGAATCATCTGCTGTACAGACACATCCTTGAAACATCTTGTGCCTTGAGAGATTTTTAGGATATTTATTAAAAACGTTCCTGTCTTGTTTGTTTTCGTTCATGTTCATGTTTTTACTGAAAGGATATTGACAGATGTCTTGAAAAGGTATTATCAGACTCCGTGCCTAGCTAAACTCCTTGAACAAGCCAAGGTCATATTGTCTGTGAACGCTCATGTTTTTGTTCTGTCTCTGCAGGCGATGGCGCAGGCAGGCTTTGGGAGAAAATACTTCAAAGCGTTTGTTAGCGGCTTCTTTGTAGCCGTCCCCGTGACGGTGACTGTTTTAGATCGTCTCGCCTATGTGGCTCGCGTGGATGGTGCCTCCATGCAGGTGAGATGTCCTTCATCTGCCATATCAACCTTTATTTTATTAGCCCCGTGTCCACCGGAGCGTTTTTCCCTGCGGCCGCCGAATGTTTTCAAAATTTTTTACAAATTAAACAGAAGTATCATAGCAACAAAAGCACTCAGATGTAGAAACACTGGAAAGTTTAATCGTTTTGGTGGACTATTCTTTTAATTGGATTAAATCCGGTTGAATCAGTTTTAGGTGGATTTTTGCGAACATGCATATTTTACTTAATGTATAAAACAATTTAAGGGCCACTTCATTTTGGCCAGTAAATTATCAGAAAACAAGTTCAAAATCGCATACTGTACTAGTAGGTAGGCCTACTGAATTAGATGAAGTACCTACTCATAATGGTTTTTAACTCAACCGTTAAAACAGTAGGTACTATATAGTATGAATATGGATAGTAGCTTATAAATGTATTGGGGCGTACTACATCTGCCATGTTGATACATCACGTGACATACGTTGTCATAACAATGACAACTGCAATGACGTTAAACAAGCGCAATTTAACCACAAGCGACAGCTGTTTAACTCATTCCCTGCCAGCCTTTTTTTTAACAAGTTGCCTGCCAGCATTTTTTGTGATTTTCACAAAATGCCTTCCAGGAAAATGTTCTTCTAAAAATATATAAACATACAAATATATAAAATGAAAGAACAGACCCTCTGCTTTAAAACAAACAATAAACAAGCAAACAAAACAAGATTTTTTTTATCCTATCTATTTTTTCTCTGCTTATAAACTCTTAAAAATGGGAATTTTTCTTGAAAAATACTTTTTTTTATCAAAAAGCTGAAATAATTGCATTTTTGTGAAGGAATTTTGTTAGAGATCCGATTCAGAACGATTATCAAAACATACACAAAGTGTAAAATTGAAAAAAAATATTTCTTCAGTTTTTTATAAATTGGGTAACTAATCAAGATCATGTTTCATCCAAATGTTTTTCTTTAATTGACGAGATAACTCGTCAATGGTGGGGAAAGAGTTAATATACGTATTTGCATTTGAATAGAGCCATGTTGCTGCTTTTAGACATATGAATACTGTACAACAAACCAGTGGCGGCCAGTGACTTCCGAGGGGCGCAAATTCAAAATATGTGTTCAGAGTGTCATGTGTGTTGCTCGTCATGTCAAAATATGTGTTTGTTGCATCATGTGAACCATGAGCATCATGTGTCTTTTCAAAATGAGATTACACATTAGATTAAGCGAGTATCTGGCAAACACGAGCGTCTCTTCTTTCATAAACTCTTTATGCCGGGTATACACCAAAAGATTTTTTACATCTTATAAGTTTTTCAAAATGTGAAAGAGGCTAAAAAAATCCATTTTGCACCTATAGTGTGTGGTGTGCCATGATGTCTCAAAGACAGCACACCACACACTAACAGATTTTCAACCAGAGTCTCGACTGTGAACACAACACAGGAAATCTCGCAAAAACTCGTGAGACTTCAGAATAAGCATGGTGGTGTTAGGAATGATTTTGACAGAAAATTTAAGGGAAAAAACAAAAGGGTTTGGGTGAAGTCGTGGAGACAGCGGGAACATGGTCTGTACAAGTTTACTTTGCATCAACTTCACTGTGTGCTGTGCCATGACTGCTTCCGTCTTCCATCATCTCACTTCCTGATTTGATATTGTTTCGTATCACGTGATAATCTCTAGAGTGTGCGCACGTTTGTCCTCTGGGTTCCCCCCACACATCAGGATTTCTGAGCGTTATTATTAAACATGTTTAATGTTTACGATTCGTGACAGGGGCGGCTCCGACATTCTTCCGTTCAGGTTCGGACATCTTGACACACCTCACACCTAGGGAAATCTGATAAGATAATCTTTAGAACCATCAAGATAATCAGCCAAAATCAGCCCGATTATCTTTTGGTGTGTACCCAGCATTAGACACGTGTGCAGCAGGCACTTATTTTGACAAGATGCATGATGCACACATGGTTAACATGACCCGCCGAACACAGATTTTGAAATGACGAGCCACACACACGATGGGCTAAATACATGTTTCAGACGCAGCATACAGGTAAGTGTTGTTGTCTCTGTTTAAATGACAAAAACGCAAATTTGTGAAGATTTGTCTGGCGTGCATGATGCAGCAGTTTTAGTTATTTGTGGACCTGTTTGAACAGGGATAGTTTCAACATTGTTGTGTGTTCTTGCTTTAAGTTCTGTGTATTAAAGGGATAGTTTAAATAAAAAATAAACAGTCTGCCAATTTTTTTTAACCCTCATGTCATTCAAATACTGTATGAGTCTTTCTTCTGTGGAACCCCAAAAAAGACATTTTAAGAAAAGTGCCTTTGGTTTTGTGTCCGTACAATGGATGTCAATGGGGCCACAAACTTTTTTTAAATATCTTCTTTTGTGTTCTGACAAAAAAAGAAAGTCATACAGGTTTGCAATGACATAAAGGTGTGTACATATTTAATGAATTTACATTAATAGGTGAACTATTCCTTTAACTTATAATAAAAGAAGAAAGTATGTAAAAAATGACACACTGTACCTTTAAGGCTTTATTGCTTAATCAAATCAAATGTTACACTAATAGCGCTGAGACCACAAAAAAGAGACCTTGATAGAGAGTATGATCGAAAAGCCATGCGCTCATTTTACTAGCCAGATAGAAGCAATGCTTCATTATGCACCTAATGACCAATAACCAAGCAAAACGGTGTTGTTGTTTTCCTTTTGGACTCCACTCATCTCTCTTGGTTTTCCAACTGACTTCCCAGTGCTATATTTGCTAATGGCTTTTTCTGGCCTTCGAATCCAAATAATTCACTCTCATGGACAATGTTGAAAGCTGACATCAATACAGAATGAGAAAATGTGTCTGAATAAAAAAGATAGAGCGCCCAGCTGTGACAGATAAATTCGCCAGCGAGAGTGCGCGCCGGGACATTTATTTTAGAGGGACAGATAAGAGATATTTCTGTCAATTATCTCAGCAACCGTGAAATGGCACATCGAGATCCCCCTTAATGATTCATTGGATGTTTGCTCGAATAACATCACACGCAGGTTGTTTGATATAGTGCCAGTGGCGGATTTAGCAAATTGGGGGCCCTAGGCGAAGGTATTTTTTACTCCAAAATGAAGATGGAAAGCAGAGGTAACACAAAGTGAAGCACTACACAAACCAATAGAGAATAAGTCAATGGGGCAAAAACAGCCACGAACAGTAAATGAGGGAGAAATAATTTAAATCTGATGCTGCACAAAAACTAGCAATGCATCAAAGCCAATGTTGTTACTAATCTTCCACATACCCAAGACTGTGTTAAAAGGTTTAAAAAAATCCAGTCTACAATCACTTTATATTAAAACTATGTTTTCTTTGATGTTTTCTTCACAAACATAACAAAAGGGTTGTGAATTTTACCACAGTGTATTGTTGAGTTTTTGAAAAATGTTCAAAGCATTTTCCCAAAATATGTGTCAACATAAGGTTTTTCACCAAAAATCATTCCATATGCTGAAAGTTGTGGCCAAATTAAGACTCAACAGCACCCCATAGTGGACGAAAACATCCCCAACATAACATCAGCAGGGCTCCAGACTAACATTTGAGAGAGCTTGCACTTGCCTCAATTTGGTGGCACCAGTCACTGGGTGGTGTAAAAACAAAAAATAAACACTAAAACTAAGTCCAAACATGTTTAATGCATTAATAATTCATTAAAACCTAAGTCCAAACAAGTTTAATGCATTAACAATTTAATTACAAATACAAATAATTGTATACTTTAACAACATAAATTTTTTTTTTACTTTACCATACTTATTATTTTTAACATATATTTGCCTTATTGTAAACCATTAAACTTACAATCAACTTTTTATTACTTTGTTGTAAAAGCTTTAGGCTACTTTAACACAGACTTGAGTAAAGAAATCACATTCTTGTGCTGTAATCACTACAAAATGTCTCCATGCACTCTGAAGATATAATTTGGCCAGGACTTGTAATCTAAGGTACTGAGCACAATGTATTACGTTTTTTCTGACTTCTAGCGTGAATACGCAGTGTACAGCGCTATTTTTAGGCTTTCATTGATTAATCTAAAGCAGCTGATCTCCGCCTCTTTTATTAGTGTCATTTTGCGAGCGTGTGGAGGTTGTGGGGAGATTATTTCATCAACTGCGCTGAAATATCAGAGAAAGCTCTTACATACACATAAAAAAACACTGTGCAGCATCGTTAATTACAACACCGGACTCTGACATCACATAATATTAGTTCGCGTTATTTTAAACCCGTCATTTCTCCCGAAAACGAAAGCAGAGGCTCTCGCCCGCAGTCTCCATAGACCACCCCTCAAAACAATCAGGGCAGAAGCGGTCGAAAGTGGACAAAAGAGACGGGTTTAGAGAGCAGAGGTGATATGCACCTGAGCTGATAGAAAGGCGGGGGAGCGGGCAACAACAGGAAGAGTGACTGAATGCGGGTCGACGTAATCGCCTGCGCATTATATTAATATAATTGTATTTAAATTTCACAGTCCAGCCAGTGCGACATTTAATAAAAAATAGTCATAGGCAGGGAAAATACTCGCAAAATGCGACTATTTACTCGCAGTCTGGAGCCCTGTAGGGTTACATTAGTTTTTTTTCTGTAGTAACATTATTTACTTCACCACAAAATACATTTTATCAATGTAGGGCTATTACTAGCCGGTTGACTTACCAAAGCCCCATTTTCGCGTTTATATTTGTCTTTAAGTCTCTGGTTATGTACTTTCCCAGTCCCCGTGTCACTTTGTGTTTATCTTTCGCGCCGCAGCACGCACCGTTATGGACTAGTCCATTTCATTGTGAAAGAAGGGGGTGTAAGTGTTCGGTGACAGAACATGAACTGGACATTTTAACTACTATTTCAAAGTTTCAACGTATTTCTTAAGAATATTAATACAATTTACAATGCTTTTGAAGTGTTCGTGATGATAAGGGTTTTATTTATTTATGTAGGCTATTTATTAGGTTGGT
Organism: Paramisgurnus dabryanus; assembly: GCF_030506205.2. NCBI lineage: Eukaryota > Metazoa > Chordata > Actinopteri > Cypriniformes > Cobitidae > Paramisgurnus > Paramisgurnus dabryanus. Next base: position 10,711,948 of record NC_133359.1, read on the forward strand.
TGGGGGCCCCCCTAATTTGACCGCTGGTGGGGGGCCCCAGGCGGCCGCCTACCTATGCCTCTATGGTAAGACCGCCTCTGTATAGTGCCACAAAATAGTTAAAAGAAAAACAAATTGTCTAAAAAATTTTTACATCTTTTGATGGTCAACGTTATTTTTAAGCCTCGGCGTGTCAAAAAGCTGAAAAATAATTGATGTTCTTTTCCAGAACTAAAGTAAAAAAGAAACTAAAGAACTGAAAAGTTTTTGTATGGAATGAAAAAAAAAAGAAAGATTAAAGTTAATACAACATTCAAGTTTCCAATTATCTGCTTTCGGCACAGCATTCATTGCCATAATCCTGCATTCAGGCTAGTTTTTGTAAAATAAAAAATGTAATTGCAGTACACAAAAAATATGGGGTTTCCACGGGGTCCTTGAAATTCTTGAAAGTTTGTGAATGTGGGGAAAAAATTCAAGGCCCTCGGAAGTTTTTGAAAATAAGCATGCATAGATACAGGTCATTGAAAGTGCTTGAATCCATTTTCTGCAAGAAGTTTTCTGGAAAAATATCCATATTAGTGTGTAGTGTAGGATAATATCATACAAATTCTAGACTTTTTAAGCACACGTGCTAAACTGTTCGCTTTAAATGCTTATATCTTCTGTATGCGAATGTTGATTCATACCAAAATGCTTTTTTGCATAATTGTGTTTGACACATGAAAATGTCTCGGGTTACAGTACGTATGTAACTGTTGTTGCCTGAGAAGGGAACGAGACGCTGCGTCTCCCTTGCCATACTTCCCGTGTCCCTGTAACGCCATCTTTGGCAATATTTCAGATAGCGATATACTTCCTGGCTCCCGCGTCACCCTGTCTTTGTCGTTAAGCCTCACCATTGGTTGAGCTTGATATACACATTCAGACACACTTACCCCTGGAGGCGTCCCCAAAGTGTCACTGCAGCGACGCAGCGCAAGTTCCCTCGAAAGGGAATTCTAAGAATGTAAGGTAAAACGATGTAACCTTGCTCTCACTTAAAATGTGTCCCCAAAATTGATGGGTATTGGACCTGGAAAGTCCTTGAAAGGTCCTTGAATTTAAAGTTAACTATGGTGTGGGAACCCTGAAATACAATAAAAGCTAAAGCTAAACTAAATACCATTTGGTCTGAATTTTCCCCAGCCTTCTTTGAATCCTGAAGGTGGGTTGTCGCCTGACGTTGTGCTCCTCGACCGTTGGAGTGTAAGGAACTATCAGGTGCAAAGAGGAGACATTGTGTCTGTTCTGTAAGTAACCGCTCATTTTTATCTCCCTCACCACCAAGTTAATTCTTTGAAAACAGTCTGAAATGCCTTTGTTGAGCCTTAGTGACTGAAATGTGGTTGATTTTGTGCATTTTTTGAAACTTTATGACCAACAAAAGCTTTGATAAAACAGAGGTTCTCGCTCTGACAATTGCTGTTACCCATCTAGAGTTATTTTGATTTATCAAAAGCACTAATTGGACCGTTTCGAACCCTCTCTTTTCTCCTTGACCTTTAACCGAGCTCTTGGAGTACTGTATGCTAACTCGAGAAGAATCACTCTTGGGATAATGAGCTCTCGGGATAATAAGGGTTACTGTCTTTGCAGGTAATTGGCATGGATTCACTCTGATATAGTTAAAAGTGCTCAAAACCAAGAGCCTTTTTACATGGTTCTGTGGACGTGCAGCTTTTATCTAGGTGCTTTTTTACATGTGACTTGTATTTTGAAGCACCATAGTTGAAAGAAAGCATTTGTTTGAACAGGTTCTGATTGATCAAGCGTTTACCCAACTTGGTTCTTGATTGTCTGTATTCTGATTGTGAAGTCATATTTCAGTATAACAGTATATTAAATATGGATTAACCCCTTCAGACCCTGCATCCACTGAAATGAACATCACATGTTTTGTGGTTCAAACTAACAAAAATGCTGATCAACTAATCAAAATAAGGCACATTGATTAAACACTGGGAAAATTTCAGGTTTTAAGGGGTTAATTAATCAGAAACCTTCATAATAACAAGTCACTGTCAGTAGGGTTTCGTTGGCTACATACAAATTCGATTATTGAGAAAGTACAGAAGAATCGGTGTTCAAAACTATAAAAATGTGAAGTGTATATATAGCCTGCAGTTTTATGTTTCAAACAGAGATGGCGATAGAGAAAATGTTTTAGGTTTAGAAATGCTTCTTTGTTTACATAAGTATTGTATTTGCATGAAATAATAATATAACCGCTCTCTTCTGATTCATTGATTAAAGCTTATGTGTACTCGATAGAATGTTGTTTTGTTTGTAGCCAACCAAAGGCATATTTTGCTAAATTAGAGTGGATGAACAAAGATTCGCTAAAGCTGAAATATGTTCAGTAATTGACAATATGATAGTGGTGAATTTAGGGACCATCTCTAAAGTTACTTCTTAATATACACGTTTCTACTTTTAATAGGATTTAAATAGAATGACTTGTAGTCAACAAACAGTCACAAAACCAGCTGTGTTCATGTGGTCATCAGCTATAATGCACACTTTTTAGACTTATTCATCAAAATCAATCGTTCAATACTATTAAAGATAGAAACATATACATTATTGCTTTAGAGATGGTCCCTAAATTCACGAACATCAATGGCCATGTCCCAAATGGCACACTCTGGACTTGTGGACCTCTTTACCCCCAATTTCCACCGACTGCGGAATGGCGGCCAATCGGTTTCCATTCAAGTCAATGTGTGTATTTCCACTGACTGCATTCAAAATCCATCACAGCTCCCGCCATCCGCAAAAAATACGCAGAGCTTCTATTTTGGCCGGATGCCGGATAACTCCGTAGGGTGGAGCCATGACTTTATTGCGTGATCATACCTGAATTCGCAAGATCTTGTGTTGTGATCTGGGCTGGTCCAGTATGGAGCGAGATATGCGTCTTTATTACATGCGATAAATTAAATGATCTGAGAGAAATAAAACTATTTGAAAGAAAAAGTTATCACACTGATAGCAAAGAAGCATTTCATGAGAAAAAAAAGAATATTTGAGAGAAAAAGTTTTCATACCAATAGCAAAAAATAATAATATTTGAGACAAAAAAAAAGTTTTGAGAGAAAGTATTTTCTCATGATAGAACATAAAAAATATAAATTTTAAATTTTAAAAATTTATTTTTAAGTTTGTATATGATGAACAAGCAGTTACTCTTCAGGTGCTTTGAGGCTAGCAAGTGCAAAGGTAGAAACTAGATCACTACTCACTAAATAAGGAGTGAATCAAAACATTCATTTGGCATTTGCAAGTTTACCTAGCATGATGGCTAATTAGCGATTAGCAAACTAATAATATAATACACATTCATTCATGAATAAGAGTACCATTTCATTTTTTTATGTTTAATCTTCAGTGCAGTGAACTCGCTCAGCCAGCTATCCATCGAGTTGTGTGTCATCATCTTACTCAAACATTAGAGTGTCAGTGCTCAACTAAAAGCAGAGACGGCATCTATCTAGGTGAACCGAACAACGGTGTTATGATTCAGTTCGATTCCTAAGACAAAGACGATGCTTACCCGACTGGCCAATAGGAACATGGCCCCGCCCATGACACAATTTTCACAGAGAAAGCTAAATCCTGACGCGAGAGCAAGAAATTGCATCGAGAGCAAAGAAAAGCGTTTTGATAGAAACACTTTTTTTTAGAGAGAAAATGTTTTCACACTAATAGCAAAAAACATATACTTGAGAGATTTTTTTTCTCAGAAATAATTTTTAAAATTTCAAATTTATCAGAGTTCACACTTTGATAACATTGACGCGAGTCTAAGAGGGTGCACCGGAGTCGTATTTTGGGACAGACTTGAGCGCCACGCCAGAAATAGGAACAGAAGTTGCCCATCAGTGTGAACTCCTCTCTTCCGTCGTCTGATTGGTCTGATTGCTCTTTCCCAAGGACTTCTGGGTTGGTAAAGTGCGCAAAGCCTGCTTCAAGGGTTCAAACAGGGCAATGATGAGCACACTGATGAGCACACTTCAGAGCGTAAAAATGACAGATGGGACACCCTACGGACTTGTAGACTTAAGTGAGAATGCGCAATTTAAGGCCACGAGACTGAAAGTCCACATGAGGTGCGCCATTTGGGACAGGGCCATTGTCAACTTTATTTATTATTAAGTCTATCAGCAGTTACAGTATTAGCTACTAGTGATGAGCAGTCCGGCTCTTTTCATAGATTCGGCTCTTATGGCTCTTACATAATTTATTATCACTGGGAGACTTCTTTTTTTAGCCCAATTTAGCATTGTGAATAGTTTGTGTGTTGGTATACAATTTTTGTATCAATTTATTTTATAAAAGCCTTATTTATTTTTATTTTTTCATTACACAGTAAAAAAATGCACAGTTACGATTATTTAACATAATAATAAAACTTTAATTAATTCTCTCTATCGCTCTGTTTACCTGGCCTCACTACATTGGCTTTTTGGAGGGTCTATCCCCCTTTCTTCTTTCACATAATAGTCCTAGTCTGTCTTACCATTTGATTGGACGCATCGTGTGCCACATACAAATAGGACCCTGCCTACGTCTTGAGATTCGGCTCTCTCGCTGATGGGAGTCGTCTCTTTTCGTTCGCTACAAAGAATCGGTTCTTAGACTGATCACTAAACGACTCATCATTATTAGCTACACGTGTTGTAACGGCGAAGACCCCAACTCGTATACATCAGCAGTCCACTTCACTACACTATTTACATTATGACATTTGAATTAACGAGATAAACAACTTTTGTTATCTCGTGATCATGAGAAAACTACTTTTTGATCACGAGAAAACAAGCAAGCAAAATAATAATAGTGGACGGCTATTCTAGACTTCCGTAGATTAAAAAAATGAATAAAAAATGGTAAACATATTTGTTAATTTTATTTTATTTTAATATATTAATATTTTGCATTGTTTTATCTTTAGTTTATGCAAATATTTGAAAAGAAATATTTTTATTTAAGTTTTTGTTTTTTAATCCCTAGTTTTTTAATATGCCTGCACTTTGTTTGTGGCTATGTAAACCCATAAACCACTGATTTACAGCATTTTCTGTGTAATGCCTTATATTAAAAAACAGTGCTGGAAACAAAGGCAGATACAATACGTCTTTACCCAAAGATGGCACTCTTCCCCTGCTGGGAATTCACTGTGCTGGGAACATTGTGTTCAATCTTTGTTAAACTATTCTGAGGGGATAAAGCTAACACTGCCTGCCAATAATCCTGTGTAGACTTGACTTTCACTGAGACTGCTGGTGAGCTCGCTGAAGCCTCATATAACACAAATTTATATCCCATTTAACGGGATGTGTTTTATTGATAAAGAAAATGGTTTATTTTTATGTTTTCAAGTGAGCTGACCTTGTAACTGTGATTTGTTAAACCTCTTTCGGCTTTATATGGATATTATTAATAATGCTTTTTGTTAAAGAAACCTTCCATTATTTATCCCCCCCCTTGTTGTTCAAAGACAGTTCAATTCAATTCAAATCACTTTATTCATCCCTATGGGGCTGATAGATGACTTGTGCACTTCATTTCAGGTCTTAAACCTTATGATAGCTCTGTATGAGAAACAGACTGAGAACCAATGGCGTTTGGTATCAGTGATGTCAAACCTGATGCGAATGCAGTTTCAGAGCTGGATTGTAAATATTGTTATGAAATTTTAAAACAGTTTAAAAAAAAATATTTTTGTCTTCTTTGATGCTTCATAACTTTGGTCATTGTATAGTTAATTGTTGCGTAACACTTTGTTAAAATATCCCTCTTTGTTCCATACAAAAATAACATGCAGAACAATATGAGGGTATTTAAATAATGACCGAATTTAAATTTTTCTGTGTACTACTTTATTGAACCTTGTAAAGATCCACTGTGTAGATTTGTAGCGGCATCTATTGGTGAGACTGTGAATTGCAACCAACCTCTCATGGTGCATTCACACCAGCCGCGGTAGAGGCGGCAAAAACGTGCTATTTGTGCGAAGTTGAATGCTTGAACATTTGAGTTTACTCGCTTCAATCGCGCGTGGAATTATTCTAGTCATTCGAGACATTCGCGCAGAAATTTGCGCCATGGGAGGGGCTTCTGCGACTCCGCTGAGACTCAGCTCGCTTCCTGTAATCACGTCCCTACTGAAGCAAGGTCTTGATTGGTTAACATGGCGCGGAAATCTGCATAATTAAAAAATATCTCAACTCGCACATTTCCTGCTGCAACGCTTAATTCGCCTTCTGCGTAATTCGCGCAGCGCCTAACATGCATACCGCGCTGCAGGATGGCTAATCGCGTCTTTGCATTGACTTTACATGTAAATCACTCACGCTTGCCACCTCTACGGCGTCTGGTGTGAACCCTGCATAAGTCCACAGCTCACCCCTCGCTTGTGAAACGCATAGTGAAGCTACGGTAGCCGCCACAGAACAAACACGTCATCGTCTGAGACAACATTTTGACAAAACGCGCTTTATAAAGCAGTTTGTTCGTTTAGGGCTACTGTAGAAACATGGCGGCAACTTTCATGTACTGTAAGATAAAAACGGCTCATTCTAAAGTAATAAAAACCATACAGTTCATTAGGTAAAGTCTTTATACACCACTGATAATATAGTTATGTATATTTTATTATTATAATGATCTAATCTGGGCCAGATAAACCCTACGTTTAGAGGGCTATTTTTGATGCATGGTATCAGCACTAGTCATTGTTGTTTGAAAGTTTCCACATAAAAAGTTGCATGCTGAATGATATGAGGATGTGTAAATAATAGCAAAAGTTTATTTATAGTGTGAACTATTCCTTGAATGTTTCAGAAGTTTTAATAGTTGTTACCGTCTTTTTACATTGTTGGATTTTATGACAATCTAAACTGGGCCAAATAAAGCCAAGGTTTCTCAGTCTGAGATCTTAGCAAATCTGAATGTATTCATGAGATTGCTAGTGTTTCGTTTATCTCTGCCTGGGCATATCAAATGCTGATAATAGGGACTCATTTTAAAAGTTGTCTGAGGAAATCTTTCAGTCCACGGAGTAATATCTTATTTACAGAGCGCTCTTTATCTTCCGACGGCAGTCGATATGTGAAATGGTTCTGTCAGGGTGTTTTATGCGTACAGAAAACATTTTGTCATGCTTTCAGACTAAACAGGGACAAACTTGACAATTTTATGAATTGACGTTTACACATATTCATTTCCATTTAGCTGTCTGTAAACTAGCCAGTAAGTGAGAGTTCAGCATCTGTGAGGAGTAACTGTGTAATTAAAAGTCCTAACCATTTTTTATTGTAAAAGTAAAAATAAAATGCAAAACTGTTTTCTTACAAGAAGCATTGAGAACGACCAAAAAGCAGATAAATGTCCATCGAATTGCAGCGTGTGGTCAATTTCTCTCTTCTTTGCTGGTCTGCTTTGAAATGTGCTGGCCGGAAAATGGGATCTCATTGGGGTTGGATTGGGTTCTGTGTAATTAGCCGTCTACATCGAGTCCGGTTCAGTGATGGTTCGTATGGCCTCGGAGAAGATTTGTGAAACTAGATGAAGCCCGTAACTGAAAATTTTTGCATTCAGATAAGGTAGCAAAGATACAGACAAATGCGTCTTCTGCTTCTTATATTTTCACATTTGCATTCAAAGTGCACTCTTAGAAAGTATGTGTTAATTTTTTACACATCTTTGTTTGTTAAGCTTTTAACACATTATGTGTAATTTTAACACATTGTATGTCATTTTGTGTTGATTTTGTGTTAAAATAAAACACAAGTTGTGTTAAAAGTAACACAAAATGTGTTGTTTGAATAATAACACAGAGATGGGTGGATTCACTAATGTGTTGTTTTTAACACATTCGTTCTAAGTGTGTATATTTTCATCCATCAGTGTGTTTCCTGACAAACCCATGACCTTGGTGTAGCTAGCACTACACTCTACCTGTTGACTACTACAGGACCTCTGAGAAAACAGAGCTAGCTCACCAAAGATGTCTGACTGTGTGTCCTGTGTATGCTGTTGCCATGACAACAGGCGTCTTGCATCTTGTTTTCTGATGCATGTGTTAAGGAGTGAACAAAGAGTTTGCTGTATTTCATGAAAATGACTGTAGTATACTTTAGTAGTTACTATAGTAAACTGTAGTAAATAGTAGTATACTGTATTATTGTATTACAGTAATTACTATGCTGTTAACTATGGTGAATTGATAAACTGCTGTAAATACTTTAGAAGATACTATAGTAAACTGCAGTAAATAGTAGTATACATGTACTGTATTATTGTATTACAGTGATTACTACGCTGATAACTATGGTGAATTGATATACTGCTATAAATACTGTAGTATAGTTTGGTAGTTACTATAGTAAACTATGGTAAATAGTAGTATACTGTATTACAGTAATTACTACGCTGTTAACCATGATGAATTGATAAACTGCTATAAATACTGTAGTATAGTTTGGTAGTTACTATAGTAAACTGCAGTAAATAGTAGTATACTGTATTACAGTAATTACTACGCTGTTAACTATGGTGAATTGATAAACTGCTATAAATACTGTAGTATAGTTTAGTAGTTACTATAGTAACAATATAATTCTGTAGTATACTGTATTTAAGTAATAATTACTACACTTTTTTAATATAAAGAGTATTCTGCAGTCTATAGGATTTTGTAATATTGACTACTTGTGAATTGATAAACATCCATAGTAGGATAAAAGAATACGATGAAAGTTTTGATCATTTTGGTATCAAACATTCTTCAAAATATCTTCCGTTGTGTTCATCAGAAAAAAACATTTTATACAGGTTTGTAACAACATGAGAGTGAGTAAATGTTGACAAAATTTTCATTTCTGGGTGAACTATCCCTTTAATGTGATTTATTATATAATATTTAATCTCAGTAGGAAACTACATTAGCTACACTCATGCAATGAAACGCTCTTCAGATGCAGGCATAGCTGTTTTTCTGTCTTCGTGCGTTTTGGTTGTTTTGACTGTGATTGGAGCAGATTATGTTTCTCTGTATTGGATAAACATCAAAGAGACGTTCCTGGCACTCACCGCCAACAGGAGCTCTGGTGTAAAATGAATTACCAATAGATTGTAAGTTTGGCTCATCTCCTACATGAACTGTAGCCTCGGCCTACGACATCAGTGGGAGATGTTAGTCTCTTGACATATTTAGAACATAATAGACATAAGGTTGGAAGATCCACCAGATGGGAGATCTGTCCTGAAGGTGTGAAGGCTATTTATGTGTATTAATAGAATTGTTTTTTAATTTGCATACAGCTGCATCAAAGTGGCTTATTTGTGTTAAAGGTCCCATTCTTTCTGTGTTTTTGAAGCTTTGATTGTGTTTACAGTGCGCAATATAACGTGTGTTCATATTTCATGTGTAAAAAAATGCGGTATTTTTCACACAGCTTACTTATCTGTATAGCGCTGTTTTTACTGTCCTAAAACGGGCTGATGTCTTCCTTGTCCTATGAAGTCCCTCCTTCAGAAATTAGTAACACGTTCTGATTGTGTAGTTTGTTTATTGTGTTGTGATTCGACTGCAGCTTAGCTTACCGTTAGCTTAGCTGCCGACTGACGTATTCCTGTGGGCGGAGTTTAGTCAAAAAACTGTTCTACTGACATCATTAAAGAAGGAAGTATAGGGATGTGACCATTTAGGTACTGATATGTGTTCCTTTGGTACTAGTAGAGTACCGGTATACACTCTTTGGATACAAATGTGGACATTTTTAAAAGTTTCTGCCCCAGTAGGTCGGCCTACCAAATTTGGCAACCAAATAATCAGTTAATAATTGTATTGATTGCTCAGTCGTATTGAAAAGCCTTCATGTAAACACCTTCAACCCAATACGATTGAGGAAGATGGGATGCGAATTTGCATAATGGTGAAAATTTAAATATTTTTATTTAAAACACTCAAATAAAACTTAATTTTGAAGATGCTATGACAGAAAATGAACACATACTAGATTATTAATGAATTAAATGTTTTTACATCTAACAGGAATAGCTGCGTGAAGAAGTGAAACTAAAGGGTTAATAAACACAAACTAAAGCAAATGTTGGAGAACGTCTGGCGAACGATGATAAAAATTGTAAAAACTGATTATTTCCCACTATTAATTACATTATCTTAAAGGAGTGTAACTACTGTAGCATGTAAATAATGCACATAAATAACGTGTTCAAGAGTGCTCAACAATTATATCTAATCAACAGACACGTGAATCCTAGCTAGCAGGTTGCTCCAACAACAAGATCACCAGCTAACTTTACATTTGCAATAACTATTGACTAATACAACAACAGGGTTAAATAAACCCAAAGCATAAGTCCACTTACAGTTCTCACTTTTATCAGCTGGCTATCCTCCAGACATGACGGACCACGTCTTTATCTCATTCCGCCTGTGTCGCGCGTGCACGCTCGCGGTGCGAATCGCGTCCGCGTTGTTCTCCGAGATGCACTTTACGCCCTTTTGTGCAGCTAATTTTTTTTTTGACAACCTAGTTAAGGCAGTAGGGTTTCCCAGCTTAGGCGGGCCGCCCAACTGGAAAGTGCTGCGGGAAACCGTGTTCATTACTTCCTCTTAAGAAGAGTTGTGCACTTTTTATTTTAATACTACACTGTTAGATGTCGCTGTAGATTTAGCAGTACATTACTGTAAAAATCCACAGTACTATACTGTATGTGTACATTACAGTACAGTACTGCAGTTCATAATGCATTCTGGGTAAATTTGTTTGAGCGGGAAAATTTTACAGTATCTTTTGGTCTTGATGTAACCTTGCTGTAGCCATTGCTGTAATGTGCCAGGTGTACTTGCAATAATCAGAGAAAGTGCGCCAACGTCAAATCACACAGAGGGAGGGAGAGCACAACTCCTGGCTGCAGCTGAAGGAGGACGATTGATTTCTGGCAGTTCGGTAAGTTTGAAATATTTCTGTTTCATGAAAACTTAATTTTTAGTTTAAGAATGTTGTCAATAGTTTGTCACAATATTGTTTTAAACGTGCAATGAGAGAGAAAAACGGTCGCCAACAAAGTTTCAATCTCCCTCAGAAAGTAAGCTAACGTTACACACAGATGTCTACCGCTGCTTTTACTCGCTTTACACCTTTATTAATGAATATAGGATTGTTTTAACTAAATTATGAGGGTTTTGGTGAGTTTATATTGTGTTGAAAGTGTGGTGACAATGAAACTATTTTTAACGAAATGGACAAAGACCACCCGCCAGCGCGATCTTGCGGTCCCAGCATAATGGTCGTTTATCTCGGCGTTTCATCCGTTCAGTTAGCGTCAGAGAAAAGTATTAAGTTCGACTGTTTGGCAAGGCTGACTCGTGGTTGTAAACAGTCAGGACTTGTCACACCGTACACAGCATACTGTAGTACCGAACTCCTCCACAGAAGTGAAAACAAGAAACCTCATATTTAACTGGATACATGCATCGAACTCATCGCAGCTTTAACTTCGACCAAATATCATTCAGACCTGGGCTCATCTTAATATCAGATGAACGAAAGGGATTGCCGCGCTTATTGTTGTTGTTATTATATTACGGTAACGTTATATCAGCAAAAGCAGAGAATATCTTCTCTTAAGCGTTTTACACACCCAGTAAGTTGTCCAATACATTTTTATGGCATATTGTTTCCACCACATCAGATGCATTACACGCTGTATATATAAGTTTCCAAAACGCATCAAATCAATGCACAAAAAGAGAATGGGCTCCGCATTTACGTACCTTTGTCTTCTCGTCTCTGTCATCTGATCCTTCATCTCTGGATGTAAAATAATCCATAATAACATCGTGTAGGAAACTGGCATCACCAGGATTGCTCAGATTTAGGCGATCATGTTTATCTTTAAAGTGAGCAGCCAGCTAGCTACTAACTTAGTTAAAAAACTTTGCGTGAAATAGCGTGTTACACCGCAGCCGGTCCGGGTTAAACATTAGGGGCAGTCTTTTTACCTTGTCACTATAAATCGCTATTTTCTGCACTAAACGAGACATTTTCAGAGATTTTCTGTAGACAAGATGTTATAGAATAATAATAAAAAAAGACTTATTTAGATATTTATATGTAATATATAATATAACAACTAATATATATATATTTGTTTTACAACTGACTAAACACTTACAGAAAGGTTTTATTTGTTAGCATAGCATGATATTAGATTTAAACACTTAATACATTTTTAAATCAATCACTTTGTCTCTGCACAATGAACATTATCAAATATTATTAATGTTGTAAAGTTCATATTAGCTAAGGCATTACCAAAATGTTAAGGAATAAACTATTGTAGTAAAGTGTTACTAAATTTTTTTTACCATTTCCTTCACAATGTCTACTTATTTCTATGGCTAACAGATTTTGTAACATTTGTATTTTTTACAGTCTTACCATTGCTTGTAAGTCGGATTGGGTAAGATGGATCATCTTTAAAGGCACCAGGCAAGTACATGATGTACAGTTACAAGTCATGTATTTTTTGGCTGACTTTTTATTTGTAGTTTACCTGAGTGTCATTGCACTTTTCAGGAGTTAAGGCAGATGTGGAGGCACAACGTGTGATACCAGACACACACCAAGCACATTATGTTCGGTAAGTTTGCACTTTACCACTACAGTTTCTTTAAATACCCATGTATACACTCATTCACTCATTCACACACAACACTGTAACACGACCATACACAACATGTACACAATTGTCTTAGTTTGCCATGTAGAAATATACAAACAGAAATATTCAGACTTTGGTTATAAGAAATGTAATTTAATAATTGTATTTATTTAGCAGAGGTGTCCCTGGACTTTATTGACAAAAGATTTTGTTTTCAGAATAAAAAGTTGTGTCCAAATCAGTAACAATTGTACTTTCTGTTCAGGACATTCAATCATGACAGGATCCAGGTGGATGCTGTCCATTGAGGAAAGAGTTTGTTCAGCGGTAAGTGAATCTTCTGTATTTTAATGTAATTAGGTGTGGAACAGTAGAATAAGAGCAAAAGGTTTCAGAATAGGAGTAAGTTCAAGGCTGAGTTTAGTTTTTTAAAAATCTTTTTCTATCTTATATTTGTTGACTTAATGTTTATGATATTTCTAACAGGTTTCTGGATAGAATTAATTCCAAAGATGGGAAAAAGTGCACATCCAGACAAGGAGCAAGCAAAAAGACAAGGAACTTGGTGCAGAGAAAAGCTGTGGCCATTAACCCCCATGTGAACAGCTTCATGCAGTCCCTGATTGAGTTCGAATGGACGACTTCAAAGTAAAGGCCACTGTGGTCTGTCTGCCACAGTTTAATTTTTAATTTATTTTTAGTGTTCAATGAAATTCAAGTAGAATATTTAAAACTATGGGCCAGTGTTCTTTTTACCACAGTGAAATGTTACCTTTTAGTCGATGATGGACTTTAAACTGAAAACTTCAAACTATGGACCAGTGTTCTATTTGCCAGAGTTAAATATGTTACAGCAGGGGTCTCCAAACTTGTTTATACTTGTTGATTTTATTTTATTTAACTTGTTTATATGTTTATTATTGTTTAAAATCTTGTTTTAAATATGTTTTGTTTCAATTAAATGTTTTTTTTAAATAAAATTTTGATACATACATTGCTTGGATTGCCTTTTAATTCATTATGTTTTAATGTAGCATTTTTACCATATTAATAACTATAGATTTAAACCTAAATATCTAGCTATTATATATAATATTATTGTATTAACTGTAATAAGTAATAAATAGTATTTATGGGTCAAAATAGACATTACAGTAAATTACTGTAAAAATAGACTACTGTAATAAAATATTGTAAAATTACAGTACAGTACTGCTTTGTAACTATACAGTACTAGTTTGTGTACTGTAAAATGGCATTACAGTACAGTACTGTAAAACCAAAATACAGTAACTTACTGGCAACTGTGCTGCCAGTACCGTACTGTAAAAATACAGGGAAATCGTTAACAGTGTATATATCTTTACATAAATACTTTTTTGTACTTAAAAGCTATAATTTCATTCTTTTACTAACCCAACTAATGACTTTTTCCAATAGGATGCACATAAGGGGAAAAAGTAGCTTTATTCCACTTGAGTTGTGCACTTTTTTAAAATATCTCTTTACATAAATATTTTTTTCTTCTATTTAAAAGCTATTATTCGTTATTTTACTAACCAAATCACTCCTCCGCGCTTTCCAATAGGTTGCACGTAAATATCTGTGCATATGTTCCACCAGTACTCCATCAGAGCGGGTCTTCAGCACGGCGGGGAGCAGCCAGCACTTCAATCTGCAGCTTATTAAAACTAGACAAAGTGAACAAGTTGGTATTTTTTTGGCCAGAAGCATCAAAATTTAAACATGTTCTGTGTATGTAAATCCCGCGTTTCGGTCGGAGTGCTGTTCCCGTTTTCTTGTTCTTGACGTTCGCTGAATTCTGGGTTTATATCTTAATCTGCCGCTTCAGTGCAGTATAGCCACAGACCTATGTAACAATGAGCATGATCTCCCCAGACACTACAATAGGCTACTAATAATGTATTAGCATGGGCTGTTTTCTTGTACAAAATGTAATATTTTAAGTTAAATGTACAACATGTCAAAAATATATAAAATACTACAGTATACTTTCTATTTACAGTGGTAAAATTCACTATATTTACACTATATATTGTATAACTTGGAACTTTTACCAGGGTTTACTGCAGTACAGTATATTTATGTGGAAAACCTCAAATGAAAAACTCAAGACCGCCTGGGCTGTTCGTGAAACAATTTCTTGAATAGTTTCCTTTTGAACGCACAAACAACCGCATCGTCACAATGCACGCCGCGATCGTCGCCATGGCAGCAACATATTTCTGTCCCTCAGCAGTTAGAGTAGACTCATTACAGTCTGGTCACACTGATTCACTTCGGTCCAGCCGTACGCGGTCGCGCGCTCACCTACTGCTCACTTTATTATCAACATCAGGAGTGTTACAATTCATTTCCCCAGTGTCCCCGGTATTAAATTCCCAGTCACAGTTGGGAGGTCAGTGCTTTATAGAAGCCATAGTAATGAGTGTTAGAGAGATAGGAGACGTGGGCATGGCAGATTAAAGCGACGTGTCAACACACTAAGCTTCTAATAAGAAAGATATTCTTAAGGGGTATTACCGTCCGGTCTTAAACATCCACAAAAGCGATTACGGCCCAAAGATACATTTTAATGAATTCCAAAAATTTTATTCTGGGCCTTGTAGAGTTCTTGGTTTCATTAATATTAAGGCGATTCATACTTTTAAAAGCATTTATTTAATGTGTCTCTGCTACAATGTATTAATACATTTAAGTACAGAGTACTAAATGGTTAACAACGTGTACAGGTATACTTACGGTATGGGATAGGGTTTGGTTTAGGGTTAGTTGCATTAAATCATGGATAAATTACTATAGTAATTATATGAAATGTGTAACAAAGGAACTCTGAATATTGAATATAACCTGTAGTTATAATACATTAGTTAAAAACAAAATATATAAAAACTTGGCATCACCTCCCCAGTGTTATCCTTGCTATTTAAATGACCTTTGCCAGACATAAAATGTTTTAATTTGCAAGTAAAGACATTGAGTAGTGTTTGTTATTGAGTCTTTCTTAGGTATCTACAGACGTTCTGTATCTGTAAGAGTTTGCGCCCACTTCTGCTGTCATTTCCTCACAGCTATCTTAGAAGAAACACTCTCTCTACCCAGAGACTCAGATAAAGATTGATCTTCCTTTTACTTCCAAAGACATTTTTCTCTGCTTTCAAATATAGCTTAGAGCCTTTTCACTTCTCCCCTGAATGAAAAAAGCATGCATGCGTGTGAGTATAACAAAAACCTGCATGTCTTAAGGGAATGCAGAACGCTTTCCAGTGGTTTACGCTGTGTATATACAGTACTGTTCAAAAGTCTTAGGCCACCATGCCAGAATTAGATTTGTTGTTTTTGCAATGTTATAGTAATGATATAGAATTGTTTATCGGTCTCTTCATCCAGAAAATACAGGAAATGTGTGTATAGTATTAAAAACTGTATAAAAATCAGGGACGTGCACAGGGGGGTTGCTCAGGTTGCCCGGGCAACTGCCCATATGCCCTTCTCGACTCAAGTTGCCCTTCCGAGGTGGAACATTTTTTTTTTACTTTTACTTCGTTTACACTATGCAGCGTTCCTTCGTTACTGTATTTTAATTAATTACGAAATTTGTATTTTATTTTTAAATTGCTATCTTGTGTTTCTGGCGCATTCGCGAATTAATGACTCGTTTGAGTCGATTCCTTACAAAGTTTTGCAAATAAACGAGTCTTTTGAATCGATTCTTTACAAAGCGAATGGGCCAAACGTTTAAATTGGTTCGCGAATCAGTTTGAATGAATTGTTCAGATCGCTGCAAAAACGGAATCGTCCGAAGCTGTTTTACTCGTAACCTATGTAGAAACACGCAGAATATAACCATTTTTGGGTGACGTGGAAATGAATTTACCAATCTTTTAACTAAAAGCAAAACTTCACACATGTACCCACGCGACCTGTTCGTCGTCAGACACAGTTAAACGCGTGCAACCTCCAGAAGCATTGTCAGGGGCGCCGTAAGGGGGGGGAAAGTTAGGACGATTCTAAGGGCCCATGAACTTTTGAGGGCCCCAGCCAAGGACTGTGCCGCAAACGCAACCCCCTTAAGCTGAGCCCTCTTAGCTCCGCCCCGTCTTTACTCTGCGTTTTAGCGCCGTCTTTAATCCACGGTCTCCAGTGCGCGTGAACTTCAGAAGAGAACAAGGTGTGTGTATTTACTGCTATTTGCTATGATATCTGCATATGTGCGCTTCCTTACTATAAATGCAGTTTACACAATGTGACGCTGGAGCAATACAATGCAGTTTTCTTTCCACTGTAAAGTTCGCTCTGTTCACCTCAGTTTAAAAAAACACAAGGGGATTTACGTTCCCTGTTTTATGTTATGATTCTAACGCGAAGTCAGCCCTTATAAGCTGTTTTAATTAACATAGCCCGTATAATCTAATTAACATAAACTAAAATGCGATTGGTTACACACTTCAATGTTTTGTAACGCAATATGCCAAGGAAGTATTTTTATGCAGTCGTGAATCGAGTTGATTGTGATAAAACTGAAGGCTAAACTAGTCCAGTTATTTATATAAAAGCTTCTCACCTTGCAACAGGTTTAAGAAATCAATGGAAATCTATGTTGCAATCTGCTATAGTTGTCATTCATTTCATTTTAGAGTCCCGTTGATAAAAAACAGTCTGAAGAGTCATTTACGAGTATAGCTGTTTTCTCAAGTTCACAGTTTCAATGATCTGTCGTTATTTTTGCTTTACTGAAGCTGCTGGTGTGTGAAACTTGTTCTTTACTTTATAAATAATGCTAATAATTATAATACAGGCTTTGGTCAAGCATTTTTTTACCCAGTCTTATTTGAGGCATAAGGTAACTGTATAGAAAAGATGCATTGTTGTTGTTCGCCATTTTTAAATGTTACAATGTTATTGGTGTGTGTAACAGCTCAAGTATACAGTATGTCACTGAGACTGCCTGTGAAAATCAGACTGAAGTCTCAAATCTTATTGTGAAATAAAAAACATCACAGTTTAATTTCAAGCATTAATTTCACTTTGATTTTACTCAGTCAATATTAAAGATATCAAGTTTATATTTTCACAAAATGTTCTTTACATTATGTAGGATGAACTTATGTGGAAAACAGTAAACCACAAAGAAATACTTCAGCTGGGTTTTCACAGGCATGGTCACATTTATCTTTAATGTTTAAGAACGTTGCATTTTCTCTGAATATTCGATTAATGTACTGTATTTTTCAATTAAATTTACATTGCACAATAAATTATCTTAGCTGCAGACATTGTAGGTGTCTATAAATACTGATAATTGTGGTCATAACAATAGCAAAATAAATAGTTCTGTATTATTAAATTACAGACAAAGATTTTGAATAGCTACAGTAGGTTGGATTGTATGTTTAGTGCGAAATGGATATGGTGGGGGCCTGACCCCCTATTCTTTCATAGGGCCCAAAATTGCTAGCGGCGCCCCTGAGCATTGTAGCACAGATTGAAGAAAATCCATCGATGATTGACATCTGATTCGCTGTATACTGTACTGTATGATGTAAGTGATTCTCACAAAACACACGTGACATGACAACGTAAGAAAACATGAGTTTTGTCTAAAATCAGTTTTATGTAAGTGTAAACTGTCAATGTCCTCAGACCATCTTAGGAGATTTCTAACTTTATACATATGCAAAACTGTTGTCAGCTTACTTGTCTGATATTTCAGCTATAAGCTACATCAACATTGAGACTAGAGTTAATTTGTTAATTTGAAATGCTTGTCTATTCTGTGTTTGTATTCTTTTTTCTGTACTGATTGTGTGCGTTGCAGTTTTACACATACTGTAGATGTGCCCTTCATAAGTATTCTTCTGTTTGTTGTGGAGTCAAGAAATGTCTAAACATTAAAAGATGAACATGAGACAAAAGTACAGAATCTGTCACATAATTATTTTTAATTTGTCACTTAGCTGTGTCCTGATTGTTTACACATGAAAAGCATAAAATGTGTAGGATCAGTTTGATTCACGTATGTGCATTTGTGTACAACATACATAAGTCAGCATTTAATGCTGTTGTTCTTTGTTGTTAAAGCATGTATGTGTTGAAACATAAACAAAGGTTAATAAAATGTGACATTCTAAACTTCTGACATACTGATATTTATCTTACCAATTTCTGGTCTCCACAGCAAACAGAAAAATCTTGTCTTTACAGTTCTGATACTTATGGAGGGCACTGTATTGTGTGTGTGTGTGTGTGTGTGTGTGTGTGTGTGTGTGTGTGTGTGTGTGTGTGTGTGTGTGTGTGTGTGTGTGTGTGTGTGTTTGCGCGTGTATATCTAGATTTATTTTTTCATGAGTAACTAGTAACTCGCTACTTGAGTATTATTTTCATTGCATACTTTTTACTTCTACTTGAGTAATTATTTATTTAGTTACTTGTACTTTTACTTGAGTAAAGTTTTTGGCTACTCTTTCCACCTCTGTTAAAATCTTCATGAATCTAGGCTGAGTTTGCCACGTTTAAGCCTAAATAATCAGACAGATAGCAGCTAGCTACAGCTTGCAGACAAGCAGCCTAGGCTACAATTTTTTTTGGTAGGCATTAGGCAAACATGTTTGCTGATTTTAATAAAGACCCTGTTATTCTCAATCCTTCATATGGGCCGTGTTTAAAAAAATATTTAGGGGGGGGGTGCCCTTTATTTAGGTCAGAGCAACTGACCCTAAAAATTCCTGTGCACGTCCCTGATAAAAATGTAAACTGATGTGTCAAGTTTTTATGGTAAACTCCTCTTCCACTTGAGCAATAGCAGGAAACTGCAGGATCTCTTTAACATAAATAAAATTAAATCCTAATTTCAAATTTTTAAAGAAATTAGTCTTTTTACTTCATTCTGCTCAAAAACACTCAAGATGTGTTTAGTGCCAAGAGGTCACACTAAACACCGATGATGCCTAAAGAAGACATTTAGTTTTTTGTACATTTCCTATATTTTCTGTTTGTATCTTAATAAAATGGATTGAAAAATAAATATGGATGAACATTAAAACTTCTACCACAACAAGTCTGGTGGTTGTGACCAAAGACTTTTGCAAAAAAAGAAAAAATTGAAAGGGTTTAAAGGGATAGTTCGGCCAAAAATGATATTAAACCCATGATTTACTCACCCCCAAGCTGTCCGAGTTGCATATGTCCATCGTTTTTCAGACAAACACATTTTTGGATATTTTAGAAAATGTTTTAGATCTTTCAGTTGATTAAATGTAATGTTACGGGGTCCACGACCTTCAAGTCCAAAAAAGTGCGTCCATCCTTCACAAAATAAATCCAAACGGCTCCAGGATGATAAACAAAGGTCTTCTGAGGGTAATCCGCGCAGTGTTTGTCTGAAAAACGATGGACATATGCATCTCGGACAGCTTAGGGGTGAGTAAATCATGGGTTTAATATCGTTTTTGGCCGAACTATCGCTTTAAGGAAAACACCACCGTTTTCCAATATTTTCTGTTGTTCTTTGACAAATTATTCATTCCTTGGGATCCAAACAGGAGTGAATATAGAAGCCTCTGTTGGAAACTTTTTTAGCGAAGACCAGGAGACTTGGATTTCCTCGAGCAGTAGTCTTTATTGCAGAAAGCGTTCTTGGAATCAGAGCATAGAGCTCGGGGAGCTGCAGTAACCAAGTCTGACTTTGGGTATACATGCATTACATTTAAAGCCATTGGAAGGGGGCAGTCCCTTCAGATGGAAACAATGCCTTTAGATTACAATATAAACATGAAAGAGAGGTTACAGTCAGGCAAGAAAGGACAGCTGTAAATGCATTCCTGATCATCCCCCTTTGATCAGATAACCACTACGGCAGGATGGGGTCTGTGTAAACGCATCCCAGATCATCCCCCTTTGAGTAGATAACAAATGGTCAATATGCCCTGTAAAAACAAAGGCATGCATTCCAGCTTAGCTTTCATTACCTTGCTGTTTCTTTCATATTTAGGTGAACAGATACATATGATAATAATTAACAAAACAAAAACAATGACTTCAAATTATATTTCAACAATTCCCCCTTTGAGAGTTCTAAATAACTCTCACATAATTTAATTATAAACCTTCATAAGTCCATTCTTTGACATATGTTGGTTAACATAATGTCCCATCTTCTAGTCTTGTAACATTGGAAGTTACAGTCAAATTTGACGTGTGTGAATTGGTACAGAATATCATGATTCTGTTTTTTTTTTTCTGGAACCAAAACTGTATACTGAAAGTTCTGCAGTCCTTGAATGTAGATGCGTTGTGTTTTGCTGCTAACAGTCGTTTCAGATGTTACAGTATGTTTATTTTTTTTTTTTTGACACTCCAAATTCTTCGTGAAATGACTCTTTTGTCCACACTGATGGATTTCCAGGGTGACTCACACCAGGGTGTCACTGTCATGTCCAGTATCTGCAACACAAAAAGAAAGACACGAAAGAGCAGTATTCCATTCAAAGCATTTTAAATTTGAACATCTTGTGATCGTATAGTTTTAATTTCCTTGTGATCGTATAGCATTAACATCATTGTGATCGTATAGATTTTTAAAACCTTCCATTAAAATGTCATTGATCGTATAGTGTGTCTTTTTACCCTAGTCTGTTTTAGTTTGACACCTAAGGACCAGGTGAGGTGAGGATGAACTACATGAGGGGAAAAACCTATGAGGGAATCTTCACCACAGGGTTTGGCCCCCGAGGCTTATTGCATTCGGTTCTGCCCTGGGCTCCTCACTGGTCCGTGTGTTCTAGTCTGTCCCTATCAACTATCAAAATCTTAAATTCTAAATAAACTCATCCCCCTTTTGAACTGTAAAATAAAAATTCTTAAACAACAACAACAAAATCCTCTAAAGAAACATCAGTCATAGTAGACATCATCCAGATTTCATCCTTGTAAAATTTAATACAACAATAACTTCTCACAGCCTTAATGATTAGACCCTTAGCAAGTTACCCCACAGATTAGGTGTAGAAGGGAGGGGCTGCTTCAGTATTGTAAGCAGGCTCCGTAAGAGCTGAGAAACACTGTTAATTTCTCCAAGTATCTTTTTGCCTTTCCTACACTCTTTTAAATAATGCCCTTGCTTCCCGCAGTAGTGACATTTGATTTCTCTCCTAAGACATTTATTTGGCCCACTTTCTTTTTTAGCCTTATTCAGCAATGCTGCTGCTATTTTGACATTTGTCATGACATCAGAATCTCGTTCCCAAGTGGTTAATCTGTTCAAATTGCTTCTCAGAGTTGCATTAGACCATGTTAGGTCTAGGAAGGGCAGAGCATTTCTGTATTCAGATAAAAGGCCATCAAACCATGTGCGGACTAGTGGTCCCTTATTATTTAATACATCCTCAGGATTATTTGCTATCCCACTGTATGCTGAAGCTGACTGACAAAACCTTTCTGTGTATTCACTCACAGTTTCATTTTTTCTTTGCACACAACTAGTGATCTTAGTCCAATCAACCTTTGGTCCAACAATGTCCCTCAGTATGGCTAACACTCCTTCTCTTAACCCATCTTTATTTGCATCCTGTAACGCATAACTTTTAATAGCAGTTTCAAAAGTACTGAATTCTGATTCAGACAAAATTTGTGACATAAGCTGCATGATGTTAGCTAAAGACAAGTCATACAAACGGATTTTTCTGGACAATGCTCCTCTGAACTCAGAAAAATTAGCATATGCTGATGGCAAACTCTCAGCAAGTCTATCTATTGTTTCTGGAGCTACATCTTGTAGCTGAACTACTGACATTGAAGGAAATGCAGTTCCAACATTTTCACTTTGAGCCTTTTTCCTTGCTCCACACACCTTAACTGAATCACATGCTTTGTCAATTGTATTATTTCTGTGATTAACACAAACACTGTGTTCCTGTCTAACAGACTGTAAGTCAGGATGAACATCTGAGTGTTGTTTCTGATTGTCTTCTAGTGAAGACATGTCATGGCCTATCTTCTCATTAGGAGAGATAGCATGAGAACACAAATCTTGAATTTTCTTCTCTAGTTTTGCAATACACTCAGTTTGCTTTGCAGCTAAAGCCAAACTGTATTCTCTGTAACAGTAAATAATGCCTTTTGTGTTGTTCTTTCTAACACAGGCCCCCAAAACTTTCTTACACTCTTCAAAAGTCCACGTCCTATCTGGGTCAATACCAAATTTCTGTGTTAGATTCTGTCTAACTGATTCTGACACAATAGAATCCATGTGATTATTCAGGATTGAGCTGAACTCATTGTCTGACCATAAAGGGGTTGCAAGTCCACCTTTCTCAGTTGTGGGAATCAGTCTAGGATGCCTTTTTACCATTTTTACCTCTAAGTGGATTTCTTTTAACCACTGTTGTTAATCTCCCCCACAAATTAGAGGATAGCCCAAATTCTTTTCTAAAAACAGAGGATGACCTATTTGCTATTTCTTATTAATCTGTAGCCTTCTCTGATACACAAAAGATACACCAAGCTTCTTCTCTGACCAAGCAGAGGATAACCAAATTCTTTTTCCCTGATACACAAAGGTTATCCCAAAAATTCCTAAAAGAGGCTAACTTAAAATTCTACTGTACTTCCCTGACGAAGCAGAGGATAACCAAATTCTTCTCTGCCTAAACAGAGGATAACCAAACAACTTCTCTGCCTGAAACAGAGGATAACCAAAATTTCTTCTCTGATAAACAGAGGATAACACAAATTCTTCTCTGCCTAAACAGAGGGTAAACCAACATTTGTTAACAGAACCCTGCAGCTGTTTGTTAACACTTAAACACATGTACTGGTCTGTAGAGGTTCTTTTGATAGAGTGACACTCACCAAATCAAAGTTGAGCTGAAAAATCAGTCTGGAGTGATGTTTGTAGATATTTGGTGAAATTAGAATCTCTATCCGGGTCACGGCACCATCTGTTGGAAACTTTTTTAGCGAAGACCAGGAGACTTGGATTTCCTCGAGCAGTAGTCTTTATTGCAGAAAGCGTTCTTGGAATCAGAGCATAGAGCTCGGGGAGCTGCAGTAACCAAGTCTGACTTTGGGTATACATGCATTACATTTAAAGCCATTGGAAGGGGGCAGTCCCTTCAGATGGAAACAATGCCTTTAGATTACAATATAAACATGAAAGAGAGGTTACAGTCAGGCAAGAAAGGACAGCTGTAAATGCATTCCTGATCATCCCCCTTTGATCAGATAACCACTACGGCAGGATGGGGTCTGTGTAAACGCATCCCAGATCATCCCCCTTTGAGTAGATAACAAATGGTCAATATGCCCTGTAAAAACAAAGGCATGCATTCCAGCTTAGCTTTCATTACCTTGCTGTTTCTTTCATATTTAGGTGAACAGATACATATGATAATAATTAACAAAACAAAAACAATGACTTCAAATTATATTTCAACACCACCAAACACTTTCATGTTTTTACCTATTTAAAGGGACTGTAAGTAGGATTTTAAGTGTTTTATTAATCAAAATCAATGTCTTTATTCATAAATATGTCCTCGTTGGTGTCAAATGACCTCTGCCAGTGATCTGACTTTTCTTTGAAAGCTTAGAATTTCTTTTCTTTACTTACATTGAACGGGTAAGTCCAAGGACGCTTCTGCCATATTGATAAACTATAATAGCACAGAGGGACAAAAAGCACTAGCCTATCAACGCGTTTCCACAAGGCGTTTCTATTCAGAACACGTGAAACAGCTGCAACGGACAAGGAGATCAGAGAGTACATAACAGCTACCGTAGTTGCAACACGCATTTGGAAAAGCGAGGCGCTAGAGAGCACTATTCGTTTAAATGCAAAATCCAATTTCACCACTAGATGGAGTAAATCCTACTTACTGCCCTTTTAAAGACTGTTACATGAGTAGTTATACATATATAATACATAAGTAAGTATGGTGACACAAAGTAAAAGGTTTTTTTTAAGTGGATAGTTCTCATTTTTTATCCGCTTAAAAAATCACCATGTTTTATTTTGTGCCACCATACTTACTCGTGTAACTACTCTTGTAACAGTTTTTAAATAAGGAAAGCATGGAAGTGTTTGGTGGCGTCTAAATTGATCCCTGTTTGGATCCTAAGGAATGAATTGGGATAGGCTAAAAGCTAACACATTCACGACGCGCTGTGCACGCACTGATAAAAGATAGGAATTTATAAATTTGTCCAAGTTGAGGTAAGAACATAGTAAAATATAAAAAAAAATGGTGGTGTTTTCCTTTAAGGTTTATACACACCAAGGTGAATAACTATTAAAAATCATTCTAAATTTAAACAGACATTATTATGCCCCAGATGTACTATAAGTCTCAGGTGTGTCTGTGAAGTCTCAGCTCAAAATACCCCACAGATAATTTATTCTAACATGTCCAAATGCCCATATTTGGTCGGGAGCAAAAAAAGTGCTGTTTTTATGTGTGTACCTTTTAAATACAAATGAGCTACTGCTTTCGGTTAAAAATACTTTAGATCTGATTCCTATGAATGCAGTCTGGGACAATGATATATTTAGCCGCAGTAGTGTTACAACGTGCTAACAAACACGTGTCGAAAAGCTTAACCAGTCAGACAGTGGCCATGGATGGGTTTTGTTTGTGTGACATCACATTAACAAGGAATCAAAACACTATGTTTAATGAGATTGTGATTGAATGTGAATTAAAAAAGGAGGAGTGGGTAGATTTTTTTATTGTTGGGTCACTGCCAACACACATTTATGTCCAAACAACTTGAAAAAGTGAATTTTGCATAATATGGGCTATTTAAGAAAATATCGGTGATCACACATATAAAATGAAAACGTTATATATAATCTGTATGAACTAAAACAAAACCGATACAGAGGAATGATGTTTGTAGTATCACTTTCAGAGTGATTTTTCTCCAGCTGATGAATGTTTTAACATTAGTGGCAAATTTGAATTCAAAGGGTTTGCAAATCTGAAACTGCATCATGCAAGCTACAATAAACATAACATTATCGTCATTTGCCATAGACAGTATCAAAGATATTTTCATAGTTCTCTTTATAGTGATCTTGTTGTGAATGGGCCTTCCATCTGTGGCTCATCACACTCATTGAGTTATGTCTCGGTGATGATCCCCATAGAAACAAATAAGCTCGCAGCGGATGGGGAAATCAGAATCCACCCGCTCCATTACGCAATCAAATTTGCAAGTGGCGGCAACCGTTTAGCCAACTTGCCCTGCTAATGTAGACGCCTGAAGCAGTGACAAAAGGCCCTGCAGATAGATTTAACCCATTTCCTAATTTAACTTGAGCCTGGGAGACAAGTGCTATTGTGGTGTGCTAAATGCAGATAGAGAAGGAGATCATGTCAGCATGTGCTATACATTGGAGATCATGTCACCATGTGCTATACGCTGCAAAGACCATGGTCATGGTCTCGACAGTTCAGCGAATTTGTAGAATCTGAAACAAAATTGGTAATGTAAGCTTTAGAACTACATTTAGCAGACGCTTTTATCCAAAGTTACTTACAAGAAGTGAGGATGTGTTTTTAGATATTTTTTAAATGTTGTGATTGATGTGGCTGACTGGACATAGTTTGGCAGGGCATTCCACGAGCAAGGAATTGTAAAGGTGAATAAGCGGGGGAGTGCTTTTGTACCCTTTAGCGATGGTACCACAAGGCGTATTTCATGGTTTTGGATAGGGTGTAGATGTGAAAGATGCATTGGAGGTGTGTCGGTGCAGAGCCAGTCACCGATTTGAATGCGAGTAGCAGTGACCTAAACTTGAAATACTTACAGTCTGTGTAAATTAATTTCAGAAAACACATTATAAATATAAGAAGTGTATTGCTGAATGTATTGAATGTATTATAATAACTTATTTTTAGAGATGCACCAATATATCGACCAAAAAGGCTATTTTTCACACTATCGGCCAATCTGTATAGAAAATGTAAAAAAATTTATGTTCAATATTAATGCATATTATATGAATGAATGACATTCAGAAAATTTAACCTTCAGAGTTTAGTAAATGCACGTTAACTCTTTCCCCCGCCATTGACGAGTTATCTCGTCAATTAAGAGAAAACATCTGCATGAATAAAACATGTTCCTGAAGAGTTTTTATGTAATACTGCGATTATCCAATTTATAAAAAAATTAAGCAAAACATTATTTATTAATTTTGCACTGCGTGTATGTTTTGATAATCATTCTGAATCTGATCCCTGACCAAATTTTCTTCACAAAAATGCAATTATTTCATATTTTTACTCAAAATGTTTTATTTTTGAAGAAAAATACCCATATTTAAGAGTTTATAAACAGAAGAAAAACGATAGGATGAAACTTTTTCCCCCGTTTTGTTTGTTTGATTATTCATTGTTTGTTTAATAGCAGAGGGTCTGTTCTTTCATTTGATATATTTGTATGTTTATATATTTTCGCATGAAAATTTTCCTGGAAGGCATTTTGTGAAACTTTAAAAAAAAAAGGCTGGCGGGGAATAAGTTAATATAACCGCCAAACTATCGGGATTGGCAGATATCAGTCTGAATAATCGTGTATCGGTGATACAATTTTATATCGGTGCCTTTCTACTTCTTTTATTTATTTGGCCTTTTTTATCATTCATATTTGGCTGGATGGTAAATTTTTCTGTTGTGTCACAAACTGAGAACACATTTAATATCATACTTTACATGT
The DNA here is from genome assembly GCF_030506205.2 of Paramisgurnus dabryanus. NCBI lineage: Eukaryota > Metazoa > Chordata > Actinopteri > Cypriniformes > Cobitidae > Paramisgurnus > Paramisgurnus dabryanus. The sequence goes on from NC_133359.1 coordinate 10,739,407, forward strand.
AGTTTAAAATACAGTTTTTGGTCCTTTTTAAATAAGAAATAAACAAAAATTTCATCTTCTTTTTACAAGTTTCTTTAAGATTGTGGACTAGTTCTAAGTCAGTAACCACAAGAAAATTTGTGCCGTTGACCATGTTAACTTGTAAAAAAAAGGTTCGATTTAAGCATGTATACACTGTTACTAAAGGGTGCATAATACAGTATTAAAATAATTCAATTATAAGTTTATGAAGTTTATATTACTTTCAATTGTCATTTAAATTATTGTGATATTTATAGTGGTAAGAAATGAATAAGTGAACCTTACTAAATTAAATTTAAATACTAAATGTGACCCAGTCTCAAAAATTCAGTCTAAAGTCTCATGATCTAATTATAATATTAGGAGCATCAAAGTTTGATTTCACATCTATCAATTTTTTAGTGTACATGACCTTACTTAGTCATTATTAAAGATATCAAGGTTATATTTTCCCAGAATGTTCTTTACATTAAGTTGGATGATTTTATGTAGAAAACATAAGAAATGACTTTCACAAACTGCGTCACAAATAGAAGCATTTTCTCAAGTGGTCTCAGACTTTAAGAAAGAATATATACGAGAATATACACGAATATACATTATACCTATACATTAGTGTTCATGTATACAATAACCCCGCAATTCTTTGCAAAGTGAATCTATAGAATTTTGCACCACATGCGACATCTAGACATTGTAATATATCATTAGGATTAAATCTGTCAAGCACATTGGAGCATGTTTTGCTGTCTCTTTCTCCTCCATGGCACATTTTGCTGTACAGTCTTTCTCAACTCTCATGTTGTTGCTAAGGTAACCTGTTGAGAGATGGCAGAAACATCTACGCCTCCTACTGCAGTGTGTTTCTGATAGCTGCTCACTCAGTAATTTCTAGTCAATATGCAAAACATTTAATGGCAGGTAATTTATTTATTGCCATTTTTCATCTGCTGGGACATAAGTCCACGGTTCTCCAAGCAATGGAATTATCTGAAATGGTTATTACTTTGCATGCGTTGAATTTAATTAGTGCATTATCTTTGTAGACAGGAAGTCTCTTAATTACGTTTTAGATCAAATTAAGGTTCCTTACCGCCTCAGGTTTTTGTTTTTTAACAGAAAGCATCTCCTATGCAATGCAACTTTTTTGTTTTACTTGCCAAAATCTCCATCAGAGCTGAAGTTTGTCTTCGCTTGCTGATGTGCTGTATGTTATGTAATAGCTGAATAATATCGTAAGTGAAGTTTATATTGTATTATAAGTTTTTTCTAACTATAATGTAGCAGTGCTTGATTAGTTAGCATGGGAGATCATTTGAATTTCTAGCAGCTTTTCGCAAACACAGCGTAAAACAAACATTTGACCTTTCTTCACAAAGTTTGATACTCACAGTCTAGATGTTATATTTATTTTAAAAATTGCATGTTTACATAAATGTAACTGAATGAAATTACAGTTTTATTCCTTTTGTATTTTATTCAGACAAAAACAAAGATTTGAACAACCTAAACAAACTGTTAACAACCAAAAGAGCTTTAACAACACAATCTCATGGCAATTCGTACATAATGTAACAAGGTGGCTAAAGGAGGTTGCATACTAGGTGAGAAACGCAGCACTGCGTCACGTGTCGGACAAATCAGGTATCGCACAATGGTCATGCACATTCAAAAGTGCAAGTTGTGCAAACTCCTTAATTCTTAATAATTCGTACTACCAAATGTGTACGTTTTTGTACAATTTGCTCATCCTACAGTAGTTACGTTGGGTTTAGGGAAAGGGTTATAGGTGGGGTGTTTTTATTTCTTCTAAGAATCGCATTTTTGTACGATTCACTTTGTACGAATTTATTGGCAAATTTGTACAAATTACTGTGAGGTCAGGTTGGGTTTAAAATAGTTTACATGAAATAAAGGAGGTTTAATTAACAGATAAGATATGCAAGTTTAGCATTTGAAGATTTGACTTTCGCCTAAAGATCAACCAGAGACAATTACGATTCAAATACATCCTGCGCTCGTTCTGTAAAGAACAAATTGATTTGCGCCCGTACCTCGGTTTCATTTTTTCAAAGCGCACTGCTGTTCGGGGTAGCTGACGGAGGCCAAGGTGAAATATGGGCTAACGTGACTTTGACTAATGGTTCAGAAGAAGAGAGATGGCTCCTGCGCTCCTGACTCTGCAGATCTCGTCGAGGTCAATTCTGGAATAAGGCTGATTAGAAACTTTCCAACTGTAAACCGGTCACAGTGCTTTCCCTATGAAGATGAAAGCGACTAAGCATTGATGTAATGAATTCAATAATAGTTAAGGCTTCAGAAAGCAGCAGTTGAACGTTGAACGTTATTGGAAAAAGACACCTAATGTGTTTTTTTTGTAATTAAATCTAGTCTCACCTCAGAAATCGATATGAAGTGGCGTCATAAACCACAGCTATTGAGCAGGAAGCAGTCAACAAAGTCTGAAACCTTAATGTTGAAACGGAAGCGGTTGGTTAATAAATGGATTCATAAGTATTTTCAGAAGACATTTTCAGGTTTACAGTCCTTACAGTTTCCTGCATACAGTTGTCTCATTAAACGGCATGCACATTAAAGTTAGTAGACCTTTATATGTACGCAGTGGATGTATATCTATACTTAAAGGGATACTCAACTGTTTTTTTTAAATATGTTAATTTTCCAACTCCCCTAGAGTTAAACATTTGATTTGTACAGTTTTGGAATCCATTCAGCTGATCTCGGGGTCTGGTGGTACCACTTTTAGCATAGGTTAGCATAATCCATTGAAACTGATTAGACCTTTAGCATTGTGCTAAAAAATAACCAAATCCCAACTTTTAATTTTCTTCGGTCTTAGTACACAATGTCACTACAGAAGAGTCAAGTTTTAAATAGGAAAAATATCGAAACTATTTGGTTATTGTTGAGCGTGATGCTAATGGTCTAATCTGATTCAATGGATTATGCTAAGCTATGCTAAAAGTGGTACCACCAGACCCGGAGATCAGCTGAATGGATCCCAAAACTGTACAAATCAAATGTTTAACTCGAGGCGAGCTAAAAATGACCATAGTTTCAAAAAAGTGGAGTGTCCCTTTATTAAACTATTTTCTGCTAGCTGTGAATGATGATGAATAATATCCACACTGCATTGTACTGTGACAGGACTCGTCAGCAGTAACTGTTATCTCTTTCTATTCCCGCACATGTTTAAGCAAAAAAAATGTCTCAACGTTTTATTTTATGCAGTCTTATTTGGCCCTACCACTGAGAAGTCATCAGGGCCAGACAGCAGGAGGTTGCTCTCGGGCTGCAATGTTATGGAGACATCGCTGTTGGTGGCGATGTGTATTGTATGTTTTTATGATTGTGGCATAAATTTTAAGGCAATCACTCTTTTCTTCTGCTGTTGGTCAAAAAATACCTGTATTTATCCTCAGTCATGCATAGAAGCGAATCTATTATAGGAAATTGAAGTAGTTCAGTCAAGAACTGCAATGTCCTTATAGAAGTAGTTTACAAAAAAATATGTCATTCTGTCATTATTTACTAACCTTTTTTAAAAAGAATTTGTCTGGTTCTTGATTATGATTAGTTAAGGATTGCAGTTTATGTATGATAAATCAGAGCTATGACCAAGATGGGTATAAACAGAGGTTGTATCCAGGTGCAAATGGGTGGATCAACCTCAAATGAGTGGGCCTTTAGAAACAAATGGGCTAAACAAATCTTCAAAAGATTTTGATTGGTTTATTTAATTTTGTGTGTGTTTTATTATAGGTATTATCATTTCAGACAATGATGGTTTCTTGACTTTTGATCTGCAGATCTTCTGTTCTGGGATTTCTATTGGTCTAGTTGTGTAGTTATTCAATGTCTCACTTGCTTGCACCCCATCATCTAATGCCCCCCTCTCCAAATCAATACGAAATACTGCGTCTCCTAGATGATTAAAGCAAGTTACCGACTGCAGATATGTCATTGTTGAAAAGCAAAATCAGTTCTAGAACTGCACGGTGTTGTCTTGATTAATTGCCTGTCTGAATTTGTCGATAGGCACCATTATTTGGCATCGTTCTCTGCTGCTTTTCACATCAAGGCTTTTTTAATGACGCTTATTTAAACTGTCAGCGAGGCCTAGATCAAGAACTCAGCAGCAGTGCTTGGGCCTCAAGCATATTTGGTATGTGATTGATGTAATGTGCGAATTGAACAATATAAAGACATTTGCAGAGAGTTTAATGCACGGTGTGATGTATAATTGGATGAATAATTTGGGGTGGGACTTGATTTCAGCAATTGGAATATGTTGGATGAAAACATGTTATTTTAAAGAGGATATACCATGAAAATAGGACTTTTCCATGTTTAAGTGCTATAATTGGGTTCCCAGTGCTTTTATCATTGTAGAAAATGTAAAAAAGATCAACCCAGTAAATTAATTTTGGTAAACCATTCTCCACACAAGCATGTGAAAAAATAGGTCATTGAAATTTGGCTACCCTAATGATGTCTGAAGGGATAATACCGCCCCTTAATCTGCACTATCCAACCACGCCACTGCCATTTATTGCAGATATCAGCTCATTTGCATGTTAAAGGACACACCCAAACGGCAGATTTTTGCTCACACCTACCAAGTGGAAATTTTAACTTGCTATAATAAATTATCTATATGATATTTTGAGGCTTAAACTTCACATATGTACTATGGGGACACCAAAGATTTATTTGACATCTTAAAAAAGTCTTGTGAAATGTCAGCTTTAATAAATTATTTACCATTATATAACAGCCCAGTCACATGAAATTACGTACCTATAGTCACGTTTTTTTTTTTATTCTTTTTTGTGATACTGTCACGAATTTCGCAGTTTTTTTCGTGATCGTATTACGAATTTCTTTTTATGTGTCATTGTCAGGTATTGGTTACTCAACTGTTTTGTCCTATTTTCTTACCATTGGCGCTTCGGTTTAGAGTTAGATTTACATAAAATGACATCCTTACCAAAACCCAACTCTAAAGGGGATCGCACACCGGCCGCGCAGCTCAGTGCAGTGCAGCGCCGCGTCGAGTCGCGTCTAGGACAACTCGGAGGTATTGTAAACCGGAAGTGCACATTAAATAGCGCGAGCTTCGTTAGATAGCATCTACTTCAAAATGCAAAATATACCTTAGCAGCCAATGTTAATCGTTAATGATTTGGGACAAATATTATGTTATTTAATGTTAAAGTATGTGAGTGGCACTGTGTGGCGCGACAGGGATTTGAGCAACTTCCTGAGTCACAGCTGGGCGGCGCGTACAGGCGGCACCTGGCAGCGTCGGTGTGCGTATACTCATAGAAAACAATGTGTTCCATTTTTTTAGAACGGCGCGGCACTGTGCGGCGCTGAGCTGCGCGGCCGGTGTGCGATCCCCTTAACCCTAACGCCAGGTGACAATGTTTTAAAATTTTGAAAATATAAAAAAAATAATCATAAAAAATTGTATAAACCAATACTTAAAGTGACATCCTAACGCAAACACCAAATCTTACCCTAAACCGGAGCAAAAATGTTTGAAAATAGGAAAAAGCAGTTAAGTATCCAATACATGACAATGACACACAAACAGAAATTTGTGATACGATCACGAAAAAACGCAGAAATTTATGACATGTTCACAAAAAAGAATAAAAAAATTATGTGACTATATAGGTACATAATAGTGTGAGTCTGGGTAGCATATAAACATTTTTACTTACTCATTAGAATGAAAAAATGCATAAACTGCGTTTAAGAACAGTTGCACATCTAATACGAGTTTACAATTGAGTATAAAATAGTCTAACTGCCCCACGCTTCAATAACAGCCATTTTGCAAAGCCTGAATCACATTGTGACAGATTTATAAAACATATAGAGCAGAAGGCACCATACACAACCGAGGACAGCCTAAAGTTTGACAAACGTTCCCCTATTTACTCCTATTGGTAGTTCTACAGGTAGTTAGTAATGATAGGTTCACCTACTTTGTCCTCATTACCTACCAGTGACTGGACAGGCCAAGTTTCTCTTCACCTAATAGGCAACATTTGAATGTTATGTGTGTAGACATTTTGAGAAATTTCAAGTTAAAGGTATTTTAATAAGCAGTCCCATAATGCATTGCTGTGAGCTGAGTGAAAAAATGATGCAAGATGACGGGATGACAGATCTCTTATTTCATTCAATCCTCAAGTCAATAAAATTGTGCAATGTAATATAAATGTGTGTATTGTGGACCTCTTCATGTTTTCATCTACTTGCTGTCCTTTTGAGTGCACGAGGTCTCGATCTATAACCCCAGGCGGTGCTGTGTCCTCACCCCACCCATAAAGATCTCTTACCTGTTCGCTCTTTTAATTATGCTAAGTGCTAACGCGCCAACCTTCAGCAGCATGCGGAAAGATGTCACTTTTATAAATTGCTCCCTCCCTCCTTTGTCACTGCTTCCTGTCACAGTTTTAATTAAACAGAGAGAGAAAGAAAGACTTATGACCAGCGAGTACATTTGATTGGGCTTTGAAAGCCGAAGGGGATTAGGCCAAAATTGTCATTTGTGGGGGAATAGATCCGCGTGTGGCCGGATACATCTCTTTTTATCTTTTAATAGCTTTGGTAGTTCTAATATTAACACGTGTACGTTAAGAGAATATGGTCGAGGGCCGGATGTTATTTTGGATGGATGCAATGGTTGTGTTTCATGACCGTGTTCAAGATAATTCATTTTGCTCTATAATGTGACGTAATCAGGATTTACAGGATTGGAATACTGTAGGAATTGGAAAACTTTCTCTCTCTGTGTCTCTCACGCTCTCCTTATTCTCATTCCGGCCTTTATATCTCCTGTACAGTTCGAGCAGCAGTTTCTCTCTGTACTACTGATGGTATCAGATATTTCCCATCACTCTCCTGCACATTGATGTCTGCTACAGTACATCCAGTTCCACAAACCTAAAAAAAGAAAAACTTGAATCTTGGTCTGGAATAATGGAACCGGATGTAATGTACTGTTGCATGATGTTCTCTCAGAACACATATGAATTAGTTTCTGTCCATATATAGGACAAGTTAAATTGCTGTTTGTGGTGGTTGTTGACAAAATAGATCAGCTTCAATTTTGACATAAGATGTAGCGTTACATTTTTTATGGTAACCATGTGTTCCTGTAGCTCAATTGGTAGAGCGTTGTGATAGCAGTGCAAATACATGCATAATCACATAAATGGGTGATTCTCGCAAAATTAGACTTATGAGGTGTCATGAAACATTTTGATAAAATAAGTAAATGCAAAGTAAGAGGATCAAAATAAGAAACATACAGTTACAAACATCTCTTCATGCACTATTTTGCACATGATTTCAAATGAAATCATACAAACCAATTTTATTGATTTTCCACATTTTAGGGGAAATTTTTCATTACCGCAATGTGTCCATGACTGGATTTGGGTTCTTTGACATGGAAAATTTATAATAAAAAAATCAAAAAAATCAAAAGCTTCAGTGCATTTTATACTATAAACATTTACAGTGAAAAAACATGTGGTATTTGGTGATCATTGGTAAATGTAGAGACAATAATAAGGAATATAAATGTGTCCAAGACCAATTTTCTCATCCTCCACAACAATTTTCAATCATTGTTTAAGCCCTCAAGGAACTAACAGTTAAAAGTTAAAAAAAATTGTTGGAAGGGACATAATTGACTGTGACACTCAAGATGGCTACCAGGTAAGCAGTTCTTATTTTTTCTCTCCAGATAAAAGTTGAATTTTTTTTAGTTCACATTACCAAAACATGATTTTTTTAAATGCATATATTTGATGTAATAATTTTTGATAATGATAATCTAAAAATTTTTTATAATTCTATAGGAAATATTTTTTAAATCCTCTAAAAATAATGGTTATATTAAGTTTAGACCTTAATCTTATATGTGCAAAAAAAAAGGCGTCAAGGGCTTTTTAAAAATTCTGATGCTAGACACCATCTAAATCTGGATTTCGTGAGAATCACCCATACTGTATGTAATCAGTCTATAACATCCAACCCCTTTTGATTTAATGTATATCAATCATGCAAATTATCGTTTAGACCGTCAACACACGGTTGTCTGCATTACTTGCACTGTTTATGTCTTTTATTCTCTTAGGAGTTATGATTATAACTAGAAAACCCTTCAATTAATTCTTAAATGAATAATTAATGTATGTGATTTCAAGTGATCTCTTTATTGTGTTTGCTGTGTGGAATCTTAAAGACCACGCTTGACGGCTTGAAAGCCTTCATTCATTATCATTTCTTTCGCAAGCCATCATTTCTTCTTCTGCATAAATCTTCATTGGCAAACATGGTTCGTGATAACAGCATCTCACTTTATACGTTTAAAATTCAAGACGACAATACTACATTACTGCCATATGCAGAAGGCTAAATAAAACAGGCTGACAAAAAGGAATGAGCTCAGATACAAAACCCTCTAATGGGGCCGTCGGGCACACAGTGATTGTACCGTTTTTGTACTGGTCACATGTCTCAACGTGATATGAATTCACAGGTCAGAGTTCACTAGGGGTAATGCGAAAGATTGCCTCACTGGTCTGACACATTCGCATGTAAGTGGATGCAAGTCAGTGGAACAAGTGTAGTTCAATTCAATTTTATTTATATAGCGATTTTCACAATTGTTTAATTGTTTCAAAGCAGCTTTATATTAATAGATGCAGGAGAAAACACAGAAAAATCAATGGACAACAACATAAGCTGCAAAATACAGCAGCTAAGATTAAACCGTACTAGTGAGTGTAGTAATAATGTAACATATAGAAGAGGGTGCAAAGTTTAGCCAATGTCAGCTGACTTCCCAGGGGTTTAAAAAAAACTAGGGTGGTGTGACCACCCCTTAAGTGCGTTGGACATGTTGTCTTGTAATTTAGCATTTTTTATCAAACCGGTATTTCTAAATGTCCTATGGCTGGGATTAATGCTGCGTTCCAGAGCCCATTCAAACCAATAAGACGTGGGACTTATCCTAGCTCCAACTAGGAAAAGTGCACTGGAATGCCTGTCGAAGTGGAACCTCCTACTGGTGAACTCCGGGGAGTTTGCCCTACCCCGACTTTGCAAAATTAAGTCGGAGGATAATGGCGGCGCCCATGGAGTCTTCCGTCGTAAGAGGTAAAGCTTCAACGAATAGGCTATAAACTGTACTTCTCTGCTTGTTGGTTTTTTTAGACAAATTTTGTAATTTGAACACAACTTGTTTTTTATATTATGACGTGAAATTGTCGTTATTATCTGTTAGCATGAAGCATAGCGCGGCGGTCGTCCATGTTTTCTGTTTACGTTTCACTTCAATTGCCTGGAACGCTTTGAAGTAGGAGCTAGTACACTTCAGGAAGGATAAGTCCCACGTCCCAATGGTTTGGATGGGCTCTGGAACGCAGCATAAGCACATTTGAGTGAAGGTATTTGATGAACGTACTGTATAATACGTGCTGTGAGCATTCGGTTAAAGGAAAACACCACAATTTTTCAATATTTTACTATATTCTTACCTCAACTTAGACAAATTAATACATATCTTTCTTTTTTCAATGTGTGCACTTAATCTTTGTATAGCGCCTTGTGAATGTGTTAGCATTTAGCCTGGTGCCATTCATTCCTATGGCTCCAAATAGGGATGAATTTAGAAGCCACCAAACACTTCTATGTTTTCCCTATTTAAAGACTTGAGTAACTACATGAGTAGTTACACGAGTAAGTATGGTGGCACAAAATAAAACTTTAGTTTGGAGCCATAGGAATGAATGGGGCTAGGCTAAATGCTAACACATTTAAGAAGCGCTGTACAAAGATTAAGTGCACGGATTGAAAAAAGATAGGTATGTATTAATTCATCTAAGTTGAGGTAAGAACATAGTAAAATATTGAAAAACAGTGGTGTTTTCCTTTAATGTCATTATCTCATTTATGACAGAGGCGTTAAGCGGCTTTTGCATCTGAGCTTCTCAAATAAAGTTTTGAATTTAAAAAAATTCATATTATGGAAAGTTCACCTAAAATGTCATAATTAACTTTTTGCAAACTCTTCTGTGGTGCAAAAGATAATTTAAAAAAAAGAATATTCATTATGCTTTTTTCTTTCCCTTTAATTTCTCCTTCTCATTTCCTTTGCGTGTCATTGATTACTGCGTATTAATGGTGCCGTTGAGACGGTCGATCTGTGGTTTCAAATGAGGAAATATGGTTCTAGATCGGCAGGAAAAGGGGGGACGTCTACTTGGAGCAGCGTGTGGTCCAGTCCCCATCTGATTAAACCTCATTTACTGAAATCCTTATTTGCTAATCCTTGAAATCCTTATTTAGTAAGGCAAGTATGTCGTCAGACTCCCACCAGGCCGGAAAGAACGTACAAGGAGAGATGAAAGACTAACAAATCCAAGCCATTTGCTTATCCCACCCCCAACCTTCCATTCACCTTGCCTGTGCCCTGATCTTCCTCATTATTTGAACTTAGATCATCACTCATGTGTGTGCGTGTGCGAAGGTACTGTACAGGTATAATTTATCTTTTAATCATACCGTGAATATTCTTACAACTTTCTGTAACTTTAAGAACTGAAATTTTTTTTTATTGAAACAAAACAGAGAAATTGATGAGGTATAGAGCTAAATTTGAGTTAGTCACTGAAAATCTTCTCTGTCTTAGCTTTCAAGTCTCATTTAATTCAAACATGACAGCATAATAAATTGTCTCTTTAAACTGTTTTTGAAAATCGTGACTTAATTGTGCTGTAAGTGGATCACAAAGAAAAATTTAAATACTATATTTTTCTGTTTAAATAATTATTGTTCAGTTTTTTTAGTATATGCCTGATCTCTCAAGAATTCCTACCGTAGCTATTTTATAAAGCTATTTTGTATGAATTTCTACCATGTAATAAACGTACAATTATTTGAAAATGTCAATAATGAAGTCCCATCCCTAAATCCAGTGTCATTGGGGCAAAAGCAGATCGTACTTAAATCTATGAATGAGATTGTATGATTTAAGTCACCTCATAAAACAAGATGGTGTTTTGATATCCGTTTAAACATTTGAATTGACGTTACTGTTTTACTTTTCTTCCTCTGTAGATTTCTGTACTGTACAGTAAAAGATCTGACCTGTAGCCATGTGTTGTAATTCTTTCAGTGTTTGGTAAGTTTAGCGATGCGTTTAATGTGGGTGTTCAGTGGTTTTAATGTAGGGTGGAAGTTGACATATTTGACGCTGTTATGTTTGATGTTCCATGATGTTAAACTCCCTCACCTCGAATCATTTAACATCTATTGCTCCGATTGGATCTTGTAGGATTTTGACCCAGAGCACATAACAGTCATTTGCTATGATATAAGGCTCTTTGAGGGCAAAATCTGGTTTCATTCTAGATGTGTTTTGGCCTCATGGTAAATTACACACTAATAAATGCTGGGTTGTTTGAAGTCTTAGTTAGGTAAACTATGAACAAACCGTTTTACATTAACCTATACTGAGTTGTTTCAACTGAAAAGTCTGTCTGTCTGTCTGTCTATCTACAGGATCTGTGTGTCTGTCGATCTGTCTGTCTGTCTACAGCATCTGTCTGTCTGTCTGTCTTTCTATCTATCTACAGCATCTGTCTGTCTATCTATCCATCTATCCATCCATCCATCCATCCATCCATCCTTCTATCTATCTACAGCATCTGTCTGTCTGACTGTCTACTGCATCTGTGTGTCTGTCTGTCTATCTCTAGCGTCTGTCTGTCTATCTACAGCATCTGTCTGTTTGTCTGTCTGTCTATCTATTATCACTCTATCTATCTATCTATCTATCTATCTATCTATCTATCTATCTATCTATCTATCTATCTATCTATCTATCTATCTATCTATTTATTCAGTATCTACAGTGTCTGTCTGTCTGTCTACAGTATCTATCTATCTACAGTGTCTGTCTGTCTACGGTATCTATCGGCCTACAGTATCTATCTGTCTGTCTGTCTACGGTATCTATCTGTCTACAGTATCTGTCTGTATGTCTGTTTGTCTCTCTACGGTATCTATCTATCTACAGTGTCTGTCTGTCTGTCTGTCTACCGTAACTATCTATCTAATGTATCTGTCTGTCTGTCTGTTTGTCTATATGTCTACAGTGTTTGTTTGTCTGTCTATCTACAGTGTCTGTCTGTCTATCAACATGGTCTGTCTGTCTGTCTACAGGATCTGTCTGTCGGTCTGTCTGTCTGTCTGTCTTATCTATCAATTTATCACTCTATCTATCTTCAGTATCTATTTATCTACACTACAGTGTCTGTCTGTCTACAGTATCTATCTATCTATCTACAGTGTCTGTCTGTCTGTCTGTCTGTCTGTCTGTCTGTCTGTCTGTCTGTCTGTCTGTCTACGGTATATATCGGTCTAAAGTATCTGTCTGTCTGTCTATGGTATCTCTATCTGTTTACGGTATCTATCTGTCTACATTATATGTCTGTCTGTCTGTCTGTCTTTCTGTCCACGGTATCTATCTGTCTACAGTGTCTGTCTGTCTGTCTGTCTGTCTGTCTGTCTGTCTGTCTGTCTGTCTGTCTGTCTCTACGGTATCTATCTATCTACGGTATCTATCTGTCTACAGTATCTGTCTGTCTCTCTATCTATCTACAGTGTCTGTCTGTCTATATGTCTACAGTGTTTGTTTGTCTGTCTGTCTATCTACAGCGCCTGTCTGTCTATCTACAGCGCCTGTCTGTCTGTCTGTCTATCAATTTATCACTTTATCTATATTCAGTATCTATTTATCTACAGTGTCTGTCTGTCTACAGTATCTATCTATCTACAGTATATGTCTGTCTGTCTGTCTGTCTGTCTGTCTGTATTCGGTATCTATCTATCTACAGTGTCTGTCTGTCTGTCTGTCTGTCTATGGTATCTATCTATCTACAGTGTCTGTCTGTCTGTTTGTTTGTCTGTCTGTCTATTTTGGATGTCTGTTTGTCTACATTGTCTGTCTTTCTGTCTGTCTACAGTATCTATCTATCTACAGTATCTGTCTGTCTGTCTATATGTCTTTTGTGTCTGTCTACAGTGTCTGTCTGTCTGTCTGTCTGTCTGTCTGTCTGTCTGTCTACAGTGTCTGTCTTTCTGTCAGTCTACACTATCTATCTATCTACAGTATCTGTCTGTCTGTCTATATGTCTATCGTGTCTGTCTACAGTGTTTGTCTGTCTGTCTGTCTGTCTGTCTGTCTGTCTGTCTGTCTGTCTGTCTGTCTGTCTGTCTGTCTTTTTACTGCACACTCCAATGACATGAGCACTATATGTATTCTCCTCAGGAGATGTAATTCATCTTTGTAATTTACCACAGTTTTTGACTGCTTATTAATTAGGTCTCCCATTTGCCTTTTAGCTGTCATGGTAACATGGCAGCCTGGCTCTCAGTGTCACACAGGGCTTTCAAAATTTGCCTTCTGACTATCAATTCTTATAGGGCATTTTACCCTCATATGTCTTAAAGCACTAAAAGCTTGTAATTTGCAATTTTATGATTGTTTTGAAGTGAAGGGTTTTTTCTGTGTCTTAGAACATTAAAGCTAAGAGCCATCTTGTGAATCACCTCTGCTGTTGTTGCCTGATACATTGACGCAGTATAAAGCATCTCTCTTGCAATTAAAATGTTTTTGGTTGACATGATTTTTTTTTATTCATGCTTGGTTATTTCTTCATTCAAAGCTTAAGATCAATTTTTGAAAGAAAAATGTCTGACACACATAAGAATGACACACTTGGATAACTCCTTGTGTTATAATTCAACATATTTTTCAGAGAACTGCCTGATGAAAGATGGTGAAATGCTTTTTAAAGCCAGACTGCACTTATAAAAATGCACTGCATTTATAAAACATGGCTAATTCTCCAAGGAAAGCTGTGCTGTTTGGTTCAGCTTGCAGGTGCGTAATACTAAATGAGCACTAACAGAAGACCTTACTAACAATCCAAGTTACTTCAAGTGGTCAGTCATGGTCAAATTAATTAGTGACCCTCAATTTAGAAATGGGTTTGAAAGGATTTAAAGTGGACCTACGTGACTTCTTCCTGTTAGATAATAAATCACTGTTGAATTTGCCCTCTTTGTAAGAATGTAGATGTATGTTTTTAAACATAGTAAAAGACGTTTACATGCTTGCATAACATGCACACTGTCAGAAAAAAATGGTTAATGGTCCCAAAGCTGTCACTAGGGCAGTACCCTTTAAAAAGATACTACTATGTACCATTTAGGTACAGATATGTATACATTTGGTGCCAATATGTATCTCTGGGATACTAATGCACACTAGTTGTAACAAATATGCACCTCTGAGGTACTAATATGAACTCTTAAGGTGCAAAGGTGTACTGTTTAAAAGGGCATGGTCACAGTCACCTCTGGTTTCGGCACTGTGGCAACCCATCAAGACATGGTGCGACTGTAATTGAGACTGTTTTCTGAACTGCTAACACCACTATTGCATTAAAATAAATTAAAGAACTGGTATTTAAATTGGCGCTTTTGTACATAAGAGGTCTAGCAATTTACTAAAGTACCATAAAGCCTTAATACTCTCTTTATATGTCTTTAAACTCTTAGCGATAATTATTGTCATAATGGCAGAATGTGCAAGAATAATTTTTTACGTAGACTCCTTATCAAGCCTTGACTTTAATTTTCGTCCTCTGAATGCATCTCCATCTAAATGCATTAAAATGAAGGACAGTCTTTGTTTTCTGTCTGCATACCCCGCCCTCCCTATTCAGATTACCTTTCACTATCTTGGCTGTGATTCAATTCCCATCTTTCTCTGTAGACTCTCCACAGGTGTGCAGTTGCCAAGGAGACTTATGTTCAAGGCTGGGCGTCCCACTAATATTCCTATTATTTGGTCTAGCTTGAATATTTACACTTTTCGGTTTAGGTTGTGTCTGTCGTGTCAATATTGTCAGTAAAAATGAATGCACATTTTAGGTGTTCAGATCATTGGTGCATTTTGTTCCAAAATATAACTTTTGAGGAACATTCATCCTGCTCCGTGATTTGCTGCTGGAGGTTTCTGGTTGACTTTAGCTTTTCTCACAGTTTTTCCCATAAGTTGCGGTGGTAGAGGCTCGTTCATGAGGTGTAAATGTTTCTTAAGTGGCCGTCTGAATGATGGAGAGCGAAACGAAGAGGCCACAGAGGCACCTAGACTGTCAGGTCACATCCTCTGCTGTTCTGATAGACTAACACACTGTCAGATTCAATGTGGCTTTCCACCAAAAATCAAACATTGCGCTGACATTACAAGCCAACTGGCTTGCCCACACGTGACAGTGACTGATGTTCGTTCTTGTAAATGACTCGTCTTTTATGGAGGTGACGACTCTCTCGTTTCACCTCATCACACTGATGCTTTCATTAGCCTTCGCGTCTGCTCGTCTGTTTTGACGTTTGTGATTGGTGTCCTTTTCTTATGAGGTGTCATTTGGCTTGTCGTCGTCAGGTTTGGGAACTTTTTAATTGTAAATAATCGACCCCCACAGACAGGTAGTTCCTGCATGGGTTTTAAATAAGATTACTGGATTATGGAACTCGGCTCCGGACTGCCAGGGGCATCCAGGCAATACACACTGTTTAGTGTAAGCTTCCCACTGGAGCCATCTGGCCCCTTAGCATGTATACCAGTACCGTTTGAATTTTATTCAAATGTTTGAAATATTACAGCAGAAGTTTATGTTTAAATGTCAAAAGTAGGCAGAATTATCATTACATTTATGCATTTAGCAGACGTTACTTCAGTACATTCAATACATTTGATCAACATGTGTGTTTCCTGGGAATTAAATCCCTGACCTTTGATCTGTAAATGCAGTGGCCTTACAGTTAAGCTACAGGAACACTGCTGAGACACAGGAACACTATTAAGATACAAAACACTATTGAGCTACAGGAACACTATTGCACCACAGGAACACTATCATGCCACAGGAACACTAGCACGCCACAGGAACACTAGCGAGCCACAGGAACACTACTTTGCTACAAGAACACTACTGAGCTACAGAACACTACTAAGGTAATAGGATCACAAGCGCACCACAGATATACCAGCACGCCACAGGAACACTGTCAGTTCACAGGAACACTATTGAGCTACAGGAACACTATTGAGCTACAGAAACACTATTAAGATACAGGAACGCTACTGAGCTTCAGGAACACTATTGCGTTACAGGAACACTTTTGAGCTACAGGAACACTATTGCGCTACAGGAACACTTTTGCACCACTGGAACACTATCATGTTGAGTTACTAAAGCATGAACCCTAGGAACCCCTGAGCTATATAAACATGATTGAGCTACAGGAACACTACCGGACTACAGAAGCACCACTGAGCTACAGGAAAATGATAATGAGCTGCAGGGGCACTCAGCATATTAAACCAAGTTTATAGTGTGCCTCAGGAACACTATTGTGGCACAGGAACACTATCGCGTCACAGGAACACAAGTGAGCTACAGGAACACTTTTGAGCTACAGGAAAACTATTGCGCTTACAGGAACACTATTGAGCTACAGGAACACTATTGAGCTACAGGAACACTATTGAGCTACAGGAACACTATTGCGCTACAGGAACACTATTGTGCTACAGGAACACTTTTGAGCTACAGGAACACTATTGCGCTACAGGAACACTATTGCACTACAGGAACACTATTGAGCTACAGGAACACTTTTGCACCACAGGAACACTATCATGCCACAGGAACACTACTGAGCCACAGGAACTCTATTGGGCTACAGGAACACTATTGAGGAACAGGAACACTACTGAGCTACAGGAACACTTGAGCTACAGGAACACTTTTGAGCTACAGGAACACTTTTGCACCACAGGAACACTATCATGCCACAGGAACACTACTGAGCCACAGGAACACTATTGAGCTACAGGAACACTATTGAGGAACAGGAACACTACTGGGCTACAGGAACACTACTCATATACATGAACACTACTGAGCTACAGGAAAACACTATTGAGTTAATGAAGCACAAACTCTAGGGACCCCTGAGCTACAGGAACACTACTCATATACATGAACACTACTGAGCTACAGGAAAACACTGTTGAGTTACTAAAGCATGAACCCTAGGAACCCCTGAGCTATATAAACAGTATTGAGCTACAGGAACACTACTGGGCTACAGAAGCACCACTGAGCTACAGGAAAATTATAATGAGCTACAGGAGCACTCAGCATATTAAACCAAGTTTATAGTGTGCCTCAGGGACACTATTGTGCCACAGGAACACTATCGCGCAACAGGAACACTACTATGGGGGTAATTTCATGCCAATATTATTGAAAATGGACAGAGTAAAAGTCACAAATAGATATTACAACTTGTAAACACAAAACGCAATCTACAAATAGATTAAAAATCCACAAACACAGTCCTTGTGATCCGCAAATGTAAAACAAGATCTACGAATCGTCTTTGTGATCCACAAATATAAAGCATGATTTACAAAAAGAAATCAGTCACTTGTACTTGAAAACCAGAATTTGAATGAATGTAAAGTGACTTCTTTGCAGATGAATATCATTTTCTATTTGTAGATTGTGTCACATTTGTTTTCAGAATTCTGACACTATTGTTTCGCTTTGGTGACAAAATAATGCCATAATCGTTGAAAATGAAGAGACTACAATTTGTAAACACGAAACAAATCTGCAAATAGGTTCCAAATCTGCAAACAAACTCCTCATGATCCGCAAATGTAAAACGAGATCTACAAATATATAAAAATCCACGAACAGACTCTTCATGACATACAAATATAAAATGCGATTTACAAATAGATTTAAAATCCGCAAACCAACTCTTTATGATTCACAAATAGAAATCATCGACTTGTACTTGACAAACAGAATTTAAATGAATGCAAAGTGATTTGTCTGCGCATGAGGGTCATTATTTGTTTGTAGATTGTGTTGCATTTGTTTTCAGAATTTTGGCACAACTGTTTCGCTGTTTTCCATTAAAAAAATCTACAAATGCCCTCCTCACAATTTGCAAACAAACACAGTCTAACTTGTATTTTCCAACAATTGTAAAAAGACATTCTTACACATTCTGTGCAAAGTTTAGCATGCAAGTGTTGAATCTGTGTTTGCAAATCACAGGGCATTCACGAATCCTTCTGCACAAGTCTACAGATCTTTTTGGCACTATCTTTCCGCAGAGTTTGTCACTATGATCCACGCATGTAGTCAGCCAATCAGGGGTATTGCTTCAAAGTAATGCCACGCCCCCTCAATAAGCTCTTTTCAAAATAAAAGCTGGGCTCACTGCCATTTACCATTGCCGGTGTTACAGCGCTGAAAGGCGGCCAGACCGCGTAATCGATATTATATTAATGATATTAAAGCATTTATGTATAGCATGGCAAATATGTAGCATTAACGTGAACTAGAACAACCCCTCGTTTAAGTTATTATCAGTGCCTGACAATTCAGCCGAGGTCATTAAATCGTTAAAAACACTGCATGAAGCGGTTTTATGCTTAAAACATCAGTGTCTCTTCAACGAACATTTGCCGAGCGTCAGCGAGCCAGCTGGATGGAGTGGAGCTGCTAAGGTGACGCAGCTAAAATAAAGCAAGCGGGTGCAACGATAATATTGGATGTAACTTACCGTAATTAACAAAAACATGAGCCTTATTTGACAGCAGCACTAATTGAACTATTTGACCATATGCATTTGATATACATACTGTGACCGGAATGCACTTACAAATCGCGCTGTTATTAGAAACATTTAACTGTTTCCAGACTGAGCATGGAGACAAACAAGCCGTTTACAGAAGCAGCTGCCTGTCAGCGTGTACGGAATGAAGTCAAAACGGTCTCGGTTTTAAGACCGGCAGTCTGCCTGTGCCATTCCACCCTAATCCGGACTGCAAATTACATGTTAATATTATATCCACCATTTACAATCCTTCCTTTAAGGTCTGTTCTGCTTTTAACAGCTCAAAGCTATTACTCTCTGTAGCTTTCGAGTCCGTTGTAGGCTACAGGTAAATTTTGCAGTTGTTTTAGTTAACTTTGCAGAGCATTTTATTGTCGGAATTGGTCCTGGGCTGAGTTTTCCTATAACGATTGAACTTAGCACTCAAGAGCGCTTTCTACAAGGTAAAACGATCGCTCACAGCTGGGTTTTAAGTGCTACTAACGAGTCGCTATCCCTTTGTCGAGTGCTGAAATGTCACTGAATGACTCGTAATTGTAGCAGAAGCTTGTTTAGGCTAATGATCTTCAGCCGATGTGCACTAATATTTTTTAAAATATTATTAATAATTTTTCAATGACTTATTAAATTTTTAATAATTTGTGCATCATGAAATATTATTTTTTCATATTTAGTAAGGACTCGTCCCACTGCGCAATGCCTTCTGCATTTTATAATATAGTTTAGATTTTTCTTTTTATTTGTTGTTTATTATCTATGTTTATTTATTATTAAGGATTATTGCATTGTACCGTAAATATTTATTTGGTTTCTTTAATCAGATGCCATACCCTTCAAAAAAATATTTTTTTATTGTAGCCTAGATGAATTATAGCAGCAATTGGTAGGAACCATTTATCAATTTGCTAGTACCAACTTTTACCAAAATTGTACCAAATACGTTTTCCTTCTTAATTAATTTATGTTTAGTCATTTAAATTTCATTTCTCGTTTGAATTTTAAATATATTATATTAAAGTAATTTAAACAAATAAACAAAGAAAAAAAACCAATAAATAAATATAGCCTACATTTAAAACATTACATTATCGTTATTGCAGGAGTGCAATTTGCTGGTTGTCCTGCAGGTGACCTTGTAACACTGCTGTCTTATGATGCACTTATAAATTAACGATTACTCCAGAGCACTCGTAGATCTACGATGATTTTCGAGTGCTACTTAAGCTACAAAGCTTTTGGGAAACGGCCCATAATTCTAAGATGAATTTTAAGATTGTTTTTACGATCTACTTATCGATGCTTTTGGAAAAACCCAGCCCTGCTCGTTTGGAATTTGCCTGGCGCACAGCTCTAGTCAGAAAGATTAAAAGGCGGGCTTTGTTTTAAAAAAATGTAATGCATTTCTATATATTACAATAATGAACAAGTCACCCATTTATCAAGTATCGATTCATTATTTTTACTTAATCCTTTTTGCTTTTTACAAAAAGTAGAATAGGCACGCATATTCTGCATTTAGCCAAAATTATGACTGTGGCATGAAGAAACTTTCCTATTTTAGTGAAAAATAAATAAGTTATTTTGCTATTATGACGTAGCATATATTGATGATTTTTAATAACAAATATGACCGTTTTAA
Source organism: Paramisgurnus dabryanus (assembly GCF_030506205.2). Lineage (NCBI taxonomy): Eukaryota > Metazoa > Chordata > Actinopteri > Cypriniformes > Cobitidae > Paramisgurnus > Paramisgurnus dabryanus. The sequence goes on from NC_133359.1 coordinate 10,759,895, forward strand.
ACAAAACAAGTACACTGATAAAAATAATATTTGCATCATTTTTACATACACTTTTTTAAAGTAAGTTTTACATTGAATTTAAGCCTTTGCAATTTAAGCAATTGCAATGTTTAAGTAAGTTTTACATGGAGAAGCAATTAGGCCTACTAAAAATTCCATGTCAAATTTACTTTAAAAAGTGGATGCAAAAATGATGCACTATAGTTTTAAGTTAATACAGCCTATTATTTTTTTTATAATTATTTAATTTCCTTCTCACAAATTTTACATGATAAATCTAGAATTACTCACATTTTTGCATTATTTGTACTCAAAAATAGTTTTTGTTTTAACCTATTTTTTTATATAATTGACTAATTTTATTTAGTTAAATTTACTAAGCCACAAAACATTTTTTACAGTGTAAAATAAGATAAACGAAGTAGGTAAAACCGCATACCCAGCTAGACACTCAAATCGAGCTAGGCACTCAAATCGAGTCAAAACAGTCTTGGCTTTTAGACCCGCAGTCTGCAATCCACCCTAACCCGGACTGCAGGTGACATGTTAAAATTATTCCACCCGTTACATCAAATCAGTAGTGGTTCAAGCATATAAGCCGAAACCCCCCCTCCCCTTCATTGTCCCCCAACCCTACCACCAGTGAATAAATAAATACATTAAATAAAAACAAGCACTTTAAACAAAAAGCGCACAGAATTCTTTTTTTGGTTTTTAACTGAATTCTAAACACTAAAGTTAATTCCTTAAAGTTAATTAAGGGTTAATTCCTAGTCCTCCCCTCGCGAGTTGTTTTTTGTTCAGGGCCTAAATGTGCATTGAAATATAGTTGAATGTATTTCATAAAATTAATAAAAGATATACAATTATAAATTATTGTTGAATTATCCCTTTTTCCAAGTATGTCATTATGCACAATGTATCAAACTTTGAAAATGAAACAAAAACAATAACTTAAAAGTCCTTTTAAAAGCAGTAGTTATTAATGACATAACTGTATATACTGTACATTGTATATTTTGCACGTTTCTCATCCTCTTTTTAATCCTGCTTGACTGAAGGCTTCCGTTAGAACGTTTCTCGTTTGTCGTAAGGTTTTTGTACATTAAAGCTGTTGAGTTTCTCCCGTGGACTTTTCCCCCTCGCGCTCGGGCACGCTGTCTGCACATTAAAGCTGTAGAGTTTCTCCCGCGGACTTTTCCCCCTCGGGCACGCTGTCTGCACGATGTATATGAACTTGAACGCACCGCCTAAAGTCGAGGGCAGGGCGCACACTTCTAGTTCTAAACAGGTTAACTGAAAGCACAATGACATTAAATGAGCTGACGCCTATTTCGTTTTTTTTTTTTTTTCGCAGACGCGCACAGCTCCAGTCAGGACATATTAGCCAGTTTTGTATATCAGTAGGTTCCAAACTATTGCAACCCCATACGTATTTACAAGACCTACATTTTTTATAGAAATATAGGGGAAAAACACATTTGTTCCCTTTTAGCAGTTTTTTAACAAGTTTACTTAAATAATATTAAAATATAGGGCTGCACAATTATGGCAAAATCATAATTGTTTAGGCTACTGTATTTGCACTGAATTGGAAATGATATATTAGAAAAATACAATGAATTTTCAAGGCTGCAGAGAACAGTATAGCAGATATGGCTACTGAGGATTTAATTATATTATTTTATTACACTGCTCTCTGGAATGCTTGATTCTGATTGGTCAGTTGAGAAATTTGCAGGTTCGTTATTTTCAAATAATAACCGCTCCAAATTAATAACGCAAAGCCGGACTACTTGCACGAGTAAAATCGCTCCGCGCCAATAAAGATCAATAAGATCTTTATCTGTTTGGCGCCATCTTGTGACAAACACTGGACAACCACGACAAGACACAGACAGCTTACTGAGACTGAACTTGACAAAATAGAGCATGACAGCTACGAAGCCAACACACAAAAAAATACAGAATGGGCATTAAAACTTCTCAAAGACTGGCTAAAAGAGAAAAAATGGAGACAGACAAGTATGAAGCAGAGGATCTTAATAAGGTATTACGATCATTTTATGCATCTGTGCAAAGTTTCGCGGAAGGATAAAAATGTTAATTTAAAACAAATATGCCAATAAAATGTTTCAAATTCATATTCATGTCCAGTTTTTTTTCTTATGTGGCAAGTAGCCGTGTAATAAGCGGGATAATGTAGAGGCAGCCAGTAGTTATTGGGAAATAAGCCCCTTCAGTGTGATACAAGACCCTCTGCTTCGCGTCGGGTCCTGATCACACTGTCGGGGCTTATTTCCCAATAACTACCGGCTGCCTCTACATTATCCCTTACTTAATAGTCAGCGAGTCCCACTCCGGCCCTCATTTTGAGTGTCTAGCTGGGTGCACATTTTTACCGACTTTCTTTTTCCTATTTTGGTAAAAAATTAACAAGTTCTATTATTATGTAGCATACATTGATTTTTTTTATAACAAATATGACTGACTTATTCATTGGCAAATGCAGAACAATGAGGAGAAAGCAAAGGTAGGCAACACGCCTTTCTCCCTTATATGATTAAAGGCTTAAATGTCATTTTTAAAACGAAAGCACATGCTTGTCAAATTTATGCTGGCTGGATAAATGCAGAATCAACAATATCTTAATTTTTTTTTCGATTTATTTGTTCGTATTCATTGACCCTTTTTTTTGTGCCAATTAGCACGATTTTCTTTTTCCTGTCACTCAGCACGAATTTCTATAGCCTATATTGTTTTCCATGAACACAAATACATATATCAAATACTGCCTGACGAAATTTTGTGACCGAGCCAGCATAAATTTGACAAGCTTAAACAGTCCGCTTTCGGTTTAAATTTGTTTTTAAATTAAATACATTTTAAAATTACATTTAGCTTATGTTCCCCATGATTAATCTTCTCATCGCAAGGTAGAGGCGTGTCGCCTATGTTCTACATGTTCCTTGTTGTTCTGCATTTGCCAATAAATAAATAAATAGGCTACTTAGTTTGTTTAAAACTGTCATATTTGCTAGATAATAATAGCAAAATAACTTATTTATTTATCACTAAAGGAAGGTTCCTTCAACGCCACAGTCATAATTTTGATTAAATTCAGAATATGCCTGCCTATTCTACTTTTTGTAAAATGCAAAAGGGATTAAGTTGAAAATAATTAATCAATACTTGATAAATGGATTAATCAGTCCTGACTAGAGCTGTGTGCCAGGCACATTCCAAACGAACAGGGCTGGGTTTCCCGATAACGATTAAACTTAGCACTTAAGAGCGCTTTCTACGAGCTACTTAACGAACATTCGTTGTTCATTTACGTGCGTTTCCCAAAGATGCACGTATAACGATCGCTCGCAACTGGGTAATGCAATAATCCTTAATAATAAATAAACATAGATAATAAACAACAAATAAAAAGAAAAATCTAAACTATATTATAAAATGCAGAAGGCATTGTGCAGTGGGACGAGTCCTAACTAAATATGAAAAAAGAATATTTCATGATGCACAAATTATTAAAACATGTAATAAGTCATTGAAAAATAATTAATAATATTTAAAAAAAATATTAGTGCACATCGGCTGAAGATCATTAGCCTAAACAAGCTTCTGCTACAATTACGAGTCATTCAGTAAGTGACATTTCAGCACTTGACAAAGGGATAGCGACTCGTTAGTAGCACTTAAAACCCAGCTGTGAGCAATCGTTTTACCTTGTAGAAAGCGCTCTTGAGTGCTAAGTTCAATCGTTATAGGAAAACCCAGCCCAGGACCATTTCCGACAATAAAATTCTCTGCAAAGTTAACTAAAACAACTGCAAAATTTACCTGTAGCCTACAACGGACGTAATAGCTTTGAGCTGTTAAAAGCAGAACACTATACACCCATACACTACGGAGCTACAGGATCACTACTAAGCAACAGGAAAACACTATTGAGTTTCTGAAGCATGAACCCTAGGAACGCCAGAGCTACAGGAACATTACTGAACTACAGGAACTCCACTGAGCTACAGGAAAACACTATTGTACTACAGGAAGACTATTGCGCTACAAGAACAGTTTTGAGCTACAGAAACACTATTGAGCCACAGAAATGCTATAGAGCTACAGAAACACTATTGAGCTACAGGAAAATTATAATTAGCTACAGGGGCACTCAGTATATTAACCAAAGTTTGTGGTGTGTACGTGTGTGCTTGTGGAGTGCGTGGGCTTGTACGTAGGCGAATGTAGAATAGAGTGAGGGCTCTTTTACCTTTACAAGCATGGTTACGTGTTCTCTAAGGCTATGCCAGTGCAAAACACCAACAAAACACAAACCTTGTATACATTTCCTGAGCTTTTAAAACATTCATGAATACTGTCATTAATGCATTTACAGTATTTTCACCAACATTGGATACTGGATGAAAAATATCCAGTTTATTTCAATTTGCTTATCACGTCAGGCTAGAGGTATTTGTGGATTATACAGTAGTGCAAGTGTGTGTGTGTGTGTGGATAAAGTATTTACCCTGTGCTCACACAGATTACGCTGGGACTAACAGACCCAAGGCTGTAATTAAACCCACCGAGAAATCAAGCCAAATGCTACGGCTGTCTGTATTTCCCACAGACAAGCTGAAATATCAGCCTTTAAAGACTACAATAACAGCCTAATTATGAACAACAGTAATTTGCTCCCTTCTTCAATCACAGATTCTTCACAATGATGTAAAGCTTCTTTACAGAAAAATCTCAATGTTTTTTTTTTAAATGCAGCTGATCTCAGTTCAGTCACTTTAATCATAATCAAGTCAATTTTTGGTGGAATTAGATATACTACAGAAATATTGGAGGAGTTACTCAAGTATATATAAATTACTCAAGTATTTGTTAAAGGACAAAAAATCATTATAAACTTATTAGTTGTGATATTACAGCCAGACTGTAACACGCATTGTATCAATATTAAGATGTTAGGCTTTAAGCTGAAGTGCCTAGCAGATTTGGGGGTTTTTGGTTTGCCAGCAGAGATACAGTAACTTATACACAGCAGTTCTCAGTTATTGTCTTGAACGGCATACGATGCCAGCCTAGACATGTTTTTTTTTTTTTTTTTTTTTTTGCATGTGATCCGTCCAGACTACAGTCGAGCAATATGTTTTTGAAGTCGTGTCCTTTAAGATCCTCTGTTACATCACTGCAGAACTGACCATAATAACACAACTACTCTTTGATGTCAGGTCCAAAGCTCAGAAATGGAGCCGTGGTTACTTCATAAAGTATGAAGTTTAAGTCATTAAATATTGCATAATGACACGTTAGTATAAAATATTAAAAAATACCACTGGCATAGACAAATTGTTTTGCTTTGAAATCTTTTTTCATTTATGCATTTTGTCAGACATTTTTATCTTACAAGGTATTGTGTCATGAAATACAAGGTATGCGTGTTCCCTGGGGACCTCACAAGCTTTTGCGGCGCTAACGCAGTGTTACCAGTTGAGCTACACGAACAATGTGGTTGAATCAGGGCCTTTAGGCCATGGAATAGCACAGGAAAAATTTCACAAAATGCATAAAACAAGCTCTTTGGAGAGAGAGATAAAAAAGGATTAGGGCATTTAAATTTGATGATGTGAGTTTTCGGATTCCTGATGAAACATAAAAAGACTATGGAAGATAAGAGAGGGTTTTTTGCCAGGCAGTGTGGGAAGTCTGTGATATTTTTAATATGTGTGAAAATCATACCACGCTTTCGAAACAAGCCTTTTCAAAGAAAGTGTGAACGTATATGTATAAAATAGATTTGCTCTTACATAATGTGGGTAAAAAAAATGATGCAGTGGTTACGGACGCATATGAAAAAACATTCCCGCAAAACATCTGCAAACTCTTTAATTACATTATCAGATAGTTGATTTTTTTCCGAAAGCCTACGCAGATAAATCTAATTTGTTTCCCTGCTTTGTTTTAATAGAACACACAGTGTTTAATGAGCACCCTCGGTAACGCAGATGTTGTCTTAAAAATAGTTCGTTGTCATATTCTCCTATGGAGCCGAGTGGCTCGTGGAAGCAGAAGGCCCACCAGGCTTTTATGATCTGTCTAATTAAGTTCGTAGCAGTCGACGGGAGTCAAGTGGCTTATTTCTCCAGATGCTTGAGGACTACAAGTATTAAGAAGCCAGATGATAAAGTCATGTGCGCTCTGCGCCACTGTTACCGAGGCGCGGATGCCGCTTTAAGTCGCAGGAAGTCAACCCAAAGTCAAGAATGAATTAATCAGAGCACTCGACAAAGAGTGTCAATGGATTAAGGTGACAAGCATTAGTAGGTGCTTGTTTGCTGATGTGGGTTTGTGATATGAAAGTTGCTGCCTAATTTTAAATATGAGATGTGAAAATTATGTAAGATGTGACACTGCTGTCACCAACAGTGACAGATATGTAAAAATAACCCATCTTTTTGGATGGATGTGCGCGCTTCCCTGTGTCAGGACACAAGGTACAAAAGCTGTCACTGGGGCAGTACCCTTTAAAGATGTACACTTTTGTACATAAAGTGTACCAAGTGTACATATATGTACCTAAATGGTACATATTAGGACCTTTTTAACTCTTTCCCCGCCATTGACGAGTTATCTCGTCAATTAAAGGATAATTCCGGTATTTAATACTTTGAGTCTCGTTTCTTGTTTGTTTTGAATGAACTACAGTGATGGACACTGAAATTTTGACAATGGGTCGTGTCTTGACTTTTTGACTTGTTTAGAAGCGTCTCTTGACTGCTTTAGAATGGAAGTCAATGGCCATGCACAAACATGTCATTAAAACAACACTTAACTTTCATTTTCAAAACTGTGCTACTTACCGAGTGGTTTGTGGTGTTTGTTGATGATTAAAAACAAGTAGGGTAGCGGTTTCTATACAGTTTCTGTCGTGTTTTATTTAGCATTTTGTAAAATTCCATTGACTTCTTTTGGAAGACTCATTGCTCGCTGATATATCACTCCGTCGCTGGAAACGGAAAAGGGGTCTGTTTACATGTGGTTGTAGTTTTTTCGATCGGCTCAGTGACCAGCTTTAGGTTTGAAGTTGAGCTCGATTGTGACTGTCTAAATGCTAGACACCGAGTTCCATTCAGCGTCCTTGTACGACAAAGTGTTTGTCGCCATCAAGTGGTCGGGAGTGTGCTGACGCTTCAGACTCAAATATAGAGCGGAAGTATATACGCGGTTGTGAGGTATCTGAACAAATAGTTCCACTATAGCAAATAACACGGATTGAAAATATACATTGCGCCGATATATTTGTTTTTAATCATCAACGAACACCACGGACCACTTGGTGAGTAGCACAGTTTTGAAAATGAACGTTAAGTGTTGTTTTAATGACATGTTTGTGCATGGTCATTGACTTCCATTCTGAAGCAGTCAAGAGACGCTTCTAAACGAGTCAAAAGTCAAGAAACGACCCATTGTCAAAATTTAAGTGTCCATCACTGTAGTTCATCCAAAACAAACCAGAAATGAGACTCAAAGTTTTAAATACGGAATTATCCTTTAAGAGAAAAAATTTGCATAAAAAACATGTTCCTGATCAATTTTAATGTTAATCTGCAATACCGCGATTATACACTAGATTTCATAAATTATCCAATTATGAAAAAACGGAAGCCAACTAATTTTAAACTAAATTTGTTTTGATAATTGTTCTGAATCTGATCTCTAACAAAATTCTTTTACAAAAATGCTATCATTTCATCTTTTTGCTAAAAAATATTTTTGAATAAAAATACCCATATTTAAGAGTTTATAAGCAAAGAAAAAAATATAGATAGGATGAAAAAATTCCCCGTTTTGTTTGTTTATTGTTTGTTAGAAAGCAGAGGGTCTGTTCTTTCATTGATATATTTGTATGTTTATATATTTTTAGAAGAAACTTTTGTGAAAATCACAAAAAAATACTGGCGGGCAACTTTTCAAAAAATGGCTGGTGGGGAATGAGTTAAAGGGTACCGTCCCACTGAGAGCTTTTGTACAATTTTTTGACAGTGTATACTGCATCAGCTAAGAAATGTACAACCAGTGGATACGGTGCTATCGCATAAGGGGGCGTGAACACCAAGGCATTTACGCTAGGTGTTTCCAATGGAAGCGACATACTTTTATAAAAGGCAAGCAGCTGGCATTTTTTTCCAAGTTCGTCATTGTAACTTCTCACTCGGCCGTCCAGTCACAGTGGAGGAGGGGCGGGACAAATATCACAACAACCAACCGGCACATCATTCAAGACTGATAAACAAAGCAGAAGTATCATAGAAACCAAAGTATTTAGCTAAAAAAAATGGGGGCAAGCGCCCACATTTGGGTCCACCTGGCGTTTCATCCGCATTTAAATGCTTGGTGTACACACCCCCTAAGGCCATAAGAGCCAAAGATCAGAGTTGGAAGCATTAACCCTTTTGGAAATTATATAGGCCTATTTTATTTTTAAACTGTACTTGGGTACCAAATAAAGTATTGTCTTGTGGTCAAACAAGCAATTGTCCAATCCCAAACTTATGCTGTCGCTTCAATGTCGACGTTCAGTGTTGAAGTATTGGGATGTTCAAACAAACAAAGCAATGGTTTTATATCAGCACAGTGTGTTTAAACTTTTGTCAGAATCAGCCTACAGTATGAATAACTTACATATAGCTGATTTAAAATATTGCTTGGATAAATAAAAGTATCTGAACATCATTAATACTCGACCTCTAGTGCTTGTTCTACATCTGCTTATTTTCTATAGTGTAGGTTGATGCCCTTACTTTGGTCTTCACCTCAGCATGACAGTCAGAGACCTGCGATCAATTGCGATGTTTATCAGACGAGCAACTGGAAGGGCGTTTGATTGTCATTAAAGATAAAAGCAAAGATAACAAATGATTCTCTAAAGTCAGTGCTATTCGTGTGCGCTCTCTGAACGTTCTTATTATATTGTAGAATTAGATTTAAGGATTTCTAAATGCAATAAAATTCTTAAAGGTGGCGTGTTCCAAAAATATAAAGATTGACAACCTGTATAACAATATTTTTGCTTTATGTTAAAAAAATGAAAGTTGTGGGTTTAGGAGTAAAGTACATGTGAGTAAAAGGTGGGTAAATTATGCAATTAAAATTTTTGAATGAACTGTTTTTTAAGAATTTAGATGATTTGTAATTTGTGTAATTGATTATTAACCATTCAGTTATTGGTAAAATCAAAAGGTATTCTTATTATTAAAATATGCATAATTGTTTACGTATCTCCATCAGCAGATTTAGCACTCATATGTTTCTCTCTCCAGAACATCAAACATTACCTGAATCAGTCAGTTTTAAATTACACCCTTATATTGTTCTGGAATGTCTTCAAACAAAGGCTCTTTGAATGTAGGCGATCTGGGAATGTTTAATGCAATATTTATCTTTAGTACAAAAACTGGCACATAAGCTGTAAAAGAACAGATGGAGCTCGACTCCATTAAAAACAAAAATAAACATTAATTTAAATACAAAGATCTACTATACTGTAAAGCTGAGTTAAAGTTTGTAAGTTTTGATTTTATTAAAATACTTGTCTTATTCTTAACTCATCATTTGCAGAAAGAAATATAAGTAAACCATTTAAAGTCTGTGTAAAGTCATTTCAAAGAATTGTTTATAAATTATAAATGTTAGAAATGCTGAAACACGTTACAAAGACTGTGAACTTTGGACAGTTTTCCATATTTTTGTGTTCAGGTTTATTTGGGTGGGGCTAAAATTGTGGCTCGATGATGCACTGGAGTCACAAGCATGGCCCCGCCCCTAACACAATCGCAAGCTTCAGGTTGTAGCGATATTTAAAAGTTGAGAGAGATGGCAGCTTTTTAGTGAGTGGGCATGGTTTCAGCGCTGACAGCGGACACGCCCCCAGTGTTTGAGGGCAGAGAATCCTGTCTATTTTTCCAAGTTAAAAAAAAAATTTTGTATAATTTATATTTTGCTAAGTGGTTAATGACACATTTTTCTGTGGTGTGACAAACTGTGAACACATTTATTATTAGACTTTACTCAGACTTTTTTATGTCAATTTTGTGAAAAGTCTAAACACCTTGGGCCCTATCTTGCACCCAGCGCAATTAACTTTGTCAGTGACGCATGTATCATTCGTATTTTGCACCGGCGCACAGCAGGTTTTTCCCTCCACAGACGCACGTCGGCAAACTAGGGAATGAACTTGCCCTCCCTGGGTGATTCAGCGCAAAAAAGGAGGCGTGTTGCGGCGCAAACCATACCTGATGCTATTTTGCAGTTTCAAAAAACAATTGCGCCACTGACCAAAAAAAACTAGTCTAAAGTCAGTGGCGCGTTGCGCGTGGTTCATAATGCTATTTTAATGGCGCATGCTTGACCATAATGTATAGCGTGCACAACGCGCACACAATTTGCTCATCTAATCTACACAGATGCAACAATTATTTTTGCAAATCATAAATTATTACAATAAAAAATATTAACACATGAGATAAGGGGAATCATAGTGGTGAGCATTGTGGTGATAGTTTTTATTTATTGTGTGGCTGCGTTAAAAACTTCCCATGCAAATAACGAATAAAATATTTTCATAAGTTTGTTGTGTGGCTGTATTACGTTTATTTTATGTAAATAATAATTAAAATGTTTTCATAAGAAACCTTAATGTATATGAACTTGATTTGTAATTGTACTTTGGGGTTGGACTGCTTGTGTTTCTTGGGTCCGATTTCAAAGCCCCCAAACCCTTTCAGCGGTGAGGGTGGATGCAGATCTGTGTAGAGGCAGATCCACCTCCCGTTACACGGCGTGCCCGATTTATGCTGGCAAGCTTGGGATTCCCCCGTCTCCTGACATCATTGTAGCGCTTGCCGCAACGATGGGGATGCCAGCTGATGAGACAATTGTGGCTATTTCCTCTCACACCTGTTTAACCTACGCTGATTTGGGCGGGTTTCTCCTATCCCCATACAAAACAACTTCTCTTGTTGCGCCCAATTTTGCGCCCATGGGCGTTCAGGTCTGAAAATGAGGTGTGTTCAGGTGTATTGTTGGCGCGTTTTAAGACAACTAAAACAGACTACGTCATTGACCAACAAAAACCTGGTCTAAAGTCTAAAGTCAATGGTGTAATATTGTTTTTGTTATTTATTGAGCGCCTTAGTAATATGTGCCTAATTACAGGACGACATCGTGCGTTTGCTTATCACACACATGGATGCGCAGCAGCACATAAACGTTTTAAAATATGAAAAATCAAAGGATTCAAATGTAAAATATTATTATTGAGTCTATTGGACATAAATGAGGATCGATTATGAGACGTTAGAAGGTGTAATGAGCAGCTTCACCTGTAGCCTGGCAAGTAATTCAATGTTTTGCTTTAAACAAATGCAAATATTGCATATATTTTTAAATGTTTTTTTAATGCTACCTTTAACAAAATGCAACCAAATGCATGTTTTATTTTTGTTATTCAACCCTTATGACCGAACAGTTTCAGTTTAACAAGATTGTACATGTACAGTCATTTTTCCTGGTTATTGCAAAGCCATTAATGAATCACCTGTTTTAAAAAAAGTACGATGCTTTCTGCAACTTTGTCTTTTAATTTTCAGAACGAGAAACTTTTGAAAACCACGAAAGAGATGCTTAAAATCAGTCAAGCTTTTATTTTAGCGAGGCTCTGTGTGATGTTTTTTATGGCTTCTTCTGCCGTTTCTCTGGGTGTGCTGCGGAAGTTGTCCTTTGCTGAGCCGAGACCAATTTTATTGTTTCTCTCGCGATGGTTGTATTTAATTAATGGCTGAAGGGACCTGCGGCACCGGTTATGGTACAGTAAAGGACCCTCCCAGGGGTTAATTGGTTTCTCCTTCAGTCTTTCCCCGGGGAAAGAGGGTTAGTTTAAGCAAAACTTCCCATCTCTGCTGTCTTCCGCTATATCCCAGGCCTCTGCTGAGGTCTTTTGTTTATCTTTCATTATAGTCACTTCATTTTCCTCTCTGCTTTTATCATCATAACAGCAGCGCCGGAGAAGATGGGCAGCACGGGAAAGCGGGGGAATGAAGCATGAGCGAGATATCTAATAGAAAGGGGAGATCTCTTCACACAGTTGGATTAGGCTGGTGGATAGTACACTGTGTTCTCGGCTGGGGTTACGTAAGGGCTCTGGATAAATCTTCGTATGTGTACATACAGTAATTATCTTGAGTTGAGTACAATATTAGGGATATTAAAAGGCCACAGAATATTTTTTGTATGAATGCATCTAAACCTAAGTGGTAAAGATAGCATGATGTTTTCAGGTTTATTATTTAAAGGGGCCATGGCATGAAAGTCTTACTTTTTCCAAGTTTTCTTGGAAAACTTTTTCTAAGTGCTATGATCGGGTCCCCAAAAGAATAACCCTGTAACTTAGTTTTGGTAAACCATTTTCTGCAAGCACGTGAAAAATTAGGTCTTTGAAATTTGTCTCTCCTTGTGATGTCATAAGAAGTTCTTATTATAATAATACCGCCCCTTAATCTGCACTATCAAACCACCGCACTGCAATTTAGTGCAGAGAGAAAGAGAGAGAGAAAAAATAATTGACATCACAATTGAGTTTGAATTGCATCAAACCACCATCACTGTGATCAGTGTTTGCATTTCATCAGCTCATTTACATTTTAAAGGGCACACCCAAAACGCAGATTTTTGCTCACTACAAAGTGTCAATTTTAACATGTTATAATAAATTATCTATATGGTATTTTGAGCGAAAACTTCACATATGTGCTCTGGGGACACCAAAGATTTATTTTACATCTTTAAAAATTATTGTGACATGGCCCCTTTAATAGCATCATTTTGTATGTTTACAAAATGTATGTGCATTTTTTTATCAAGTCTGAGTAGTTTTCGGCAGGATATAAATCATCCCTCCTTGTGTCAGGGGTGTATAAAAGTACTTTAAAAGTTGGCATTTCCGTATAACTCACTTGCCTTTTAAGTTCATTGGTTTGTTAAAATTTAAAGTGCTGTCAAGTACCGAAAGAGTGTGATTTAGCACTTGCTATTTCGGATCCGTTGTGAGAGCTTTGAAAAACAGCGCTACACACACAACTTCACACACAGTGATTTTAATGCTTGTATCAAGGGCCCAACATGAATTAGTACAGCAGCAGTCACATCTACTATAGTTTTACATTTCTGTGCAATGACTAAACTCCAATTGAAAGAATGCTAAGAAATGAACATGGTTGATAAAAATACAGTACTGTTTTCTATATAAAATCTATTTATTGAAAAATATAATATTGACTGAGTGATGAATTAGTGAATTCTTTAATGCTCTTAAACTCATAAAACCCTTCATAGACAGGTTCACATATCAAATATCACAGATAACAGAGTTCCACAAAAAACCCTTCTGCCTTCTCTCGTTTCTGCTTCGTATCCCCGTTTCACAATCTCTCTCGGGTGGACGAGTATCTTTGAAGCACCACTATGGTGCTGACGCTCAGCACCGGGCTGTGTGCCATGTTCCCGGCCCAGCTGCTGGGATGCAAGCAGCATTAAAAGATGGATGAAAGGATTGACAAGAAGTGACTGAACATGGCAGGGGAAAGATAAGCACCAGACGGAAACCGGACGAAGGGCGCAAAGCAGGTGAAACGCATTTCAGGCGTCTGAGTGAAAAGCCCACATTCTGGAGGCATTGACACAGAGCCAGAAGAATCAGTGTTAGTTTAGTCATAGAACATAATGTATCTGTTTTCATTTTTATGGGATCACCAATTATATTATTTGTCTCCATCTTTGATGTTATTCTTCAGTTATTTAACTCTTAACTGCTAAATGTACAGAATCCAGTCAATGGAATTTTGGAATATGTGACCCGTCACGGAAACCAGGGACTCAAGTCGGCAGCACAAGTTTCGAGAAAATGAGAAACAAAGTTTTTTTTTCGAAATTTGTGATTTTCGTTTTATTGCAGAATCTGTTAGTTAAGATCACGAAGAAGCCTCTCCATGTTTGAGATAGCAGTTTTTGTATATTTAAAAGCGTACATTTTGCGGTTAAAATAGGCTTGTTTTTCCGGAGATTCTAGCGTGCAGCGGGGGGCGTCATTGTCTGTGTGTATATTTACATACTGTATAAGCTTGTGTTTTCGCCTCCGCCCCCAAAGGGAACAGCGTGACTACTAAATAAGGATAGTTCGCCCAAAAATGAAAATAATGTAATTAATGACTCACCCTCATGTCGTTCTAAACTCGGAAGACCTCCGTTCATCTTCGGAACACAGTTTAAGATGTTTTATCGTTAGATTTAGTCCGAGAGCTTTCCCCTTCATTGAAAATCTATGTATGGTTTCCATGTCCAGAAAAAACATCATCAAAGTAGTCCATGTGACAACAGTGGGTCAGTAAGATTGTGTTGATGCATCGAAAATACAGTTTGGTCCAAAAATAGCAGAATTACGACTTTATTCAGCATTGTCTTCTCTTCCGGCTCGAGCGTGAAGTCACGTGACTGTAGTGACGCGCTGCCCTGTTCCTCAGACATGTTTGCTAAGTTTTTTTTTTTTTTCAAACTTATAGCCTGCGTCTCCTTAGACTGTAAAGCTCGGGCGCACAAAACAAAAGAAAAATAAAAGAAGCTGGGGCGGAACAAATAACAGTCAGCCGCATCGTACGTCAGCCGCGTCACTGACTTTATGCGGCGCCGCAGTCGGATGACGTCAAAGAACCGCGAGAGCACTTCAAGAAATCTTACGGAGTAGTTTAATTTCGACTCGCTCTCGCGGTACTTTGACGTCATCTGTATGTCAGTTCTTGCAGCGCAGCATGAGTCCAAACACACAGAAGTTACACAGATATAGTTGTATTCTTCATATAATTGGCTACATGTTTTGTCTATCAATATTTTCCATGAAGTCATTGGCTGATGGAGGAACGAGCGAGCCATTGGTAACCTCTCTAAAGGATGTCACGTTTTCGACGACGCTGTTTGGATGATCTATTATACTACTTCCCTAATTTAAATACAAACTTTGAAGGCGGGTTCATGTGTTTAACGGGGTGTAAGCTCATATACCCTTACATGTTACGATTTAAATAGTCTTCAGATTATATATTATATTGTATTACCAGACATTCATGCGAAATCTGATGTAAACAATCTATATTTCACGGATTATACGCATTTGTGGACAAATAATGGTCATTGGATAATCTGAAACAGACTGGATTCGACTTGTGATCCCCACAAAGGTAAAAGAGTCATGTTTATTTTTGCGGGTTGTCATTTGTTCATAAAATACTACATATGATGCTAGAACATCTCAAAAAGGGTTTTACAGGGGGCATGGCTTAGCTAAATGAGATGTAAATGAGCCCTATTGTCTCCCCCAGCTTAAAAGAAGAGTCCCTTTCGTCTCGATTTTCTCGGTTTGAGTATTTCTGAGTTCCTATATTCAAATGGCCACAACTTCTCCAAATCTTATCAGATTTCCATGTGTTACACATCGTTGGAAAGCTTAGAAACTGCACTTTCAGAATCTGTGAATAACTCAAAATGCCCAGATCCGACTTGTGTCCCTACTTTCCGTGACTGGTCACATATTGTATTCACAAATTCCAGCATTCTTTCATAGATAGTTTGTATGTATATTTATAATTTTGCATTTGGCAGACGCTTTATCCAAAGCGACTTACGGTGCATTACAGGCTATACATTTTTTTATCAGTATATGTGTTACCTGGGTTTGAACCCATGACTTTTTGCCCTGCAAACACAATGCTCTACCACTGAGCTATATAAGAACAATGGGTCACATTCACTAAGCATGGGTACGCACAAATTTGTTCGTAAAATGTGCGTGCGGACGTTTTAACTTACAAGTCATGATTTAACCAAAACTTTCGTACTAAAATTTATTTTAAATGTATGCAAAAAATGTAAGAACAACTTAGACCACATGTACACAATAATCTTCAGGGTTCCCACGGGTCCTTGAAATCCTTGAAAGTTTGTGAATCTGGGGAAAAAATGCAAGGCCCTGGGAAGTTTTTGAAAATATAAATGCATAGACACTGGTCATTGAAAGTGCTTGAATCTATTTTATGCAAGACGTTTTTCGGGGAAAAACATCCATATTATTCCCTGTGTAGTGTAGGATAATAGCATAAAAATTCTAGACTTTTTAAGCACATGTGGTAAATTGTTCGCTTTAAATGCTTATATCTTCTGTATGCGAATGTTGATTCATACCAAAATGCTTTTTTTGCGTAGTTGTGTTTGACACATGAAAACGTTTCGGGTTACGTATGTAACTGTTGTTCCCTGAGAAGGGAATGAGACACTGGTTCTCCCTTGCCATACTTCCTGCGTCCCTGTAACGCCATCTTTGGCATTTTTCAGATAGCGATATACTTCCTGGCTCCCGCGTGACCCTGTCTTTGTCGTTAAGCCTCACCATTGGTTGAATTTGATATACACATTCAGTGTGTATCTTGGATTAAGTATCACTTTCTCCTGGAGGCGTCCCCAAAGTGTCACCGCAGTGACGCATGGCTAGTTCCCTCAAAAGGGAACTTTAACTATGTATCTTAAAAGGTAACACGATGTAACCTTGCTCTCACTCGAAATGTGTGGCCACATTTAGTCCTTGAATTTGAGGGGGATTTGGACATAGAAAGTCCTTGAAAGGTCCTTGAATTGAATGTTAACTAAGGTGTGGGAACCCTGAATCATGAACAAGTTAATAGATACAAGTTTTATATAACACAGATATATATATATATATTATAGGGTTCTTTTTCCTTGTTCATGATTGCGTACATGTGGTCTAAGATGTTCTCATGTTTTTGCATACATTTAAATAATGTATACTATGCATACGACTGCTTAGTGAATTAGACAACTGTTTTTTCGTGGATAGTTTGTATGTATGTTCGATATATCTTTCATTTTGACACTGATTTTTTTCAATATTGCGATTACATTTTAAAACTTAAGTGTTGAATTCTCTTACTAATAATTTTACCAAAACTTTTTAAACTTTTCCTACACTGTCAGAACTTTTTTTTTTTTACAAAAAAAGTGCTTTTTAAAAAGGTCCTACTTACTATTTAAATACAGATATGTATAACTTTCGTAACAATATGTACCTCTGAGGTACAAAAATGTACATTTGAAGTACTAATATGAACTTATTAAGTGCAAGGTGTACCTTTTTAAAGAGTACTGCACCAGTGACAGCTGATAATCCAACATTTATGAAGCATGTGAGTTTTTGTTTGCAAATAATTTATAAAGGCTTTTTCCCCTTTATGGGGGAAAAAGGTTTTGAAGTTCTCAGTTGACATGTAAAACCAGAATAATACTTCAGATTTGTATTTGTACTCACTTCTGGATCACTTTAGACCATTGTTTCAGTTTGTAAAAACAAAAATGTGTTGACACTTAGCCTACAGTATGCTCTTGAAATTGAAGTCTATGGGGCATTTTAATGAACTCTTCAGGGCTAACAATACAGTTGCCACATAGATTTTAAATGTAAGTGTGGTTTTGTCTATTTGGCAAAACCATTTTAGTGATATAAACTAGATTTTTTTTAAATTAACATTTATACATGAATAAAAAAGCTTTCCATCAATGTATGGTTTGTTATTTGGCCGAGATACAATTATTTAAAAAACTGGAATGGGATGGTGCAAAAAACAAAACGAAATATTGAGAAAATCGCCTTGTTGTCCAAATTAAGTCCTAGCAACACATATTACTAATGATAATAAATGTTTGATACATTTACTGTAAAGAAAATTTACTAAAAATCTTCATTGAGCATGATCTTTACATAATATGCTAATGATTTTTGACATAAAAGAAATATCAATCATTTTGATATGCATACAGTGTATTGTTGGCTATTGTTGCAAAAATACCCGTGCGACCTATGACCTATATGGTCTAGGATCACATATTTTCTTTTTAATAGTGCTTTTATGCCACAGAATCTGATTAATTGTGTTTTATTGTAGCTGAGTATTAAGCTTTAGCACAAAAACATATCAAGTAAAATATGTATTGCCAACAGAATAATTGCATTCCTTATAATTCTGTATTATTGATAGCATACAGCAAATGCTTAACCTACCTGTAATGAACAAGAAATATGTCTTTAACATTTTGATTTGCACTTCTAGGTAAAATGCTACACCCATCCAAAATGAACACAAATTAAATCGGCAGGGCTTTAGTAATAAGACTTGCTTATGTAAATATTTTGTTTATTTCAACCTCTTATCAGTCACCCGTTTAATATAAAGGGCTACATTTGCATTTGTTTAAATAAACTTCACCTCTGTCTCCATTTAAAAATGTTTACTTTTAACTATTCCAGTATAAAGTTTGTGAGAGATAAGTGCTTTTTTGTTCCCTTAGACCTTGTTCTTCAGTTTAAGTTGAAAATGTAAATACCTGGAGGTCTGACAGCGGTAGATAAGTGATGACTTGTTCTTCTTGAAAGGAATTTATGTGGGTGAGGGAGTCCAGTTCAGATATACAATATACTCTCTTTATATAAACGAGTGAAATACCTACAGTATACATGTACAATAAATGTTCGCTTTGCTTTGACGCTTTTTAAAATGTAACTAACTTTCTAACTATCTAGGTGCTTTTGTAGAGGTGATCGATATCATCACGCTTCAAATTTTTATGCGTAATCCCTTTAATATGCACTAAGACACAAAATCAAATTTTGCAGTTTTGTTATGAAGTTTATGTGTTTTTTTTATAGTTCACAGCTATGTTTTATCACATAGAGGTCACCTTGCCAACTCTAATAGTCAACACCTTTAATCTTACTGTGTGAATGGGCAAATGGGTCTTGGTAATGACATCCCATCCCATGATGCCCCACGGACTAACTGATGGAAATGTGGATGGTGGATCTATTATGTTAATGCATCTGCAAATTTGTTCCCAAGCATCTCATTTTAAAGACACAGTAATGTGCTTTGCTCCCCGCAGTGACATTGTTACGAGCACAACCATCTTGACTAACCATAAACCACAGACGCTATTGATTGCAAAGGAAAAAATTGCAGAACACTTTGCAGTCGTAGTCATCGTTTTATATTTTCATCAATAATTAATTTGCTCGGATTATGTTGTAATATTTTTGCCCAGATTGGCTGTTGGATCAAGCACATTAACAGTATGTACTGTTTTCATGTTCCCAGCATGCCTCACTGTATCGTGTGCCAAAAATCTTGTCAAATCACAAACTTTCTTTGTGAACTTCAACTTCACACACTTCACTTTCTAGTTTCTTGTCTAGTCTAAGCCTAGTGGAGTTATAAAGGACCCATTTTCCATTTGAGGTTTTCTTCATCTGGCTACAGACTTACAGCTTGGGGAACAAGCCAGTCCCAGGTGATTTTAGATGCCATTGAGACTAGAGAGCCTAGCGCTATCCTGTAAATCTCTCCTGACAGTGTCCTGAGCTTCTGTTTCGTGATTGGTGGGGACCTGTCGGCAAAATGAACCAGGGAAAGATTGGATAAAACATGTCAGGCTATCTTAAGTGCAATTTACAGGTCTATATGTACAGTTGGCTTTAGTCTGAAACCATTATGAGCACAAGCTAGCAATGTTTTAAATTTGCAATTAAAACAAATATATTCAATTATTGTATTGGTCTAATTGTTGAGGGGGTGATATTAACATGGATTTGTAGTGATAGGTTTAAGTATGCCCACATTGCTTTACTGACACATGGCTTTACTGACAGTTAAAAATGTTTGAAATTTTTTTAAAGTAATTTTTTGGCCATTTTGCCAGGAAAGTACAGGGTGGAGAAAGGGGTACGAGAGCTGGTAATTGAACTTTGGTTGCCGAAAGTGTGCCAGCACCATTTTCCAAGCACTGCCCGCTACACCATCCGCTCCAACAAAATGTTTGTAATTTTTATGGGAAAAAAAATGCTATGGTAAAACCCATTCATTAGTTAACTCAAAAAACCTTGATATATACAGTTAAAAACTGTAATAGATTTAACAAAACATTACATTTAATTTTACGATAAATATATTTTATAAATATTTTATGTATACATTTTATTTTACTGTGAAAATCTTTATGATATTCAAGGGAACACTGTAAAAAAATTGCTGCCTTATTTTTTTTTATTGTGTCAACTTACTATTATTTATCTTGACTAGAGATGTGTTGTTATAATTACAGATAAGTTGTTATAACTTATAAAATAGAGTTGAAAAAAGTCAACTTCATTTTATAAGTTGTAGCCACTCATCTCTTAATATGTAGGTTGACATGACTTGTAAATCTAAATTGAAAATTACAAAATTTAAGGCAGTAAAGATTTTTTACAGTGTACTTTTACAGTAAAATATTGTTCAAATTATGTTTTTTAAAGTAAAAAATACAAGTCACCGTAACATAAAAAAAAAACAGTAAAAAAATGTTCAGACAATTCCATACATGACTCTTCACCGTTTCACATTTGATTATATTTCATGTAAATAATTATGTTTTCTATTATATTTATTATTACATAAAAAATACAAGTCACCGTAAAAACAATAAAAACTTTAAAAAATTGTTCCATATATAGGATTTTTTTTATTGTTTTTACAGTAACTTGTATTTTATATATATATATATATATATATATATATATATATATATATATATATATATAAATATTAGCAGTTATTTCATAAAAAATACAAGTCACCTTACAAACAATAAAAAACTGTAAAAAAAAATGTTCCCACAATTCCCTGGGTGACTCTTCACATTTGATTATATTTCATGTAAATATTTATGTTTTCTCATATATTTGTTGTTTATATATATACAATTTGTGTATCATGCTGTAATAAAAAAAACTTATTTTTTACAGTTTTTAACTACAAGTAACTTGTTTCTTGACAGATTTTTAACATAAAAACTACAGATTTTTTACAACATACAAATGATTTAACATAGTCAGTGTCAGTGATAGATTTTCTCAGATTTTAGTTTTTAATAACACATTCTGCCGGCAGAACGAAGTCTAGATATTTTTCATTTATTGTTATGGTATGGTAGGATGCTTAGATGTCCAAATACATTTTGAAGCCACTATACATACAGTATGTGCTACAAATACGAAAGAAACCGACGTCCTATCATTCTATCATTCTTATATCAGACCGGAAATACACTAACAGACTGGCACAGGGAAACTTCAGCCATCTGTACTTGCAATATCAGACACAACTGTTCATCAGAACAGAGCCAGACAGATTTACTCAGACATAGCCTATCTGTCATGGTGCATCTCAGCTAAATTTCTCAGATCTTTTTTATTTTGTGAGCTTGTTCCATACACAGCTATTTTGGTCAAAGTAGCTGCAACATTCATTGCTCTTTTTCATCAGGCAGTACAAGGACAGCCACATAAGTCCTTCATCCATTCAATCAAATACTGGTATTTTTTTGCAATATCCTCATCCGAATGACTGCGTAAGCCTGTACAGCGTTTTCTCTTAAAACAGATCTGTTTATATCTTGAAGCCCTGAAATATGAGCACACATAAATTGAAGTGTGGAGGTTTGTTTTTATTGAGAAGTGCAGTGATGTATTATTATGTGAAGAGAGGCATGAAGAGATCTTTATTATAAACAACGCCTTGGAAAAGATGACCTTCGTCATTGCTTTGTGATGAAGAAGATTATTTGGCTTATAAAAACCTCTAAACTCTAAATTGAATTTGTTTTCTTGAAAAAAGTAGGTAATTTGGATGACCTGTGTTTTTCCTCTCGTGTCTCAATGATTTTAAGGCTTACGTTTTGTTTTTAGCTTAAAGTTCTTAAGTTAAGGTCAAAGCCTTGATTTTATGATAAAAGTTCATTGGCTAGTATAAAACCATACACTTTGCATTGTACTGATGTAGTCGTCATTTTATATTCAACATGAAATATTTAGGCAATGTCCATCAGCCATTGTTCAATCTTCTTGTTGAAAGGCTTTAGTTTTCAAACCCTTAAAAGGTCATCCATAATTGAAGCGATTATGGGCTGCTTTTTTCTTTTCGTTCTTGAAGAAAAAAAGGAATTTTTCTCATATTCCTGAAAAAGAATTTACTGGAAAGAGCGTAGATTGTTGCTCGAGAGACTCCTTTTCTGTATCACACGGTTGTACTGTATGTCAAGACATGTTTTTAACTAGACAACCAGTTCCCTTGACACTGCTAATCGTTGTTAATTGGTCTTGATTCCTCATCGACATACACTGACATTTTAATGACTTAAGACTTATCACATCGACCCTTGCCTATAGCTATAATGGCTATGTAGGCTATGCACTAAGAATGAATTGTGCACGCTGAAAGTGTGATGTATTTGCACATGCCGTTGGCAGATTATTGTTTGGACCGTACAGAGTTACAGAGAATTTTTTTTATTTAAATATTCATTTTTGCACTTAACAAAATTACAATGCATTTAATGCTGGATTGTGAAATGTGCAAATTGAGACGATCGTAGGCCTATGTTTTATTCTGCAGCTGCATCCATGCACAGACTGATAAATTGGCATTCATTTGCACCCACGCCATATGCGCAGCACTGTATGTTTTGTTGTCATCTGAAGGTCAACATAATTTTTCTATAAAAAGTGTTTTAGCCGTGAAGTTCAATCATCACTGAAACAAAACAATGAAAAAAATGAGGCCTGCTTCGAAATGCACCAATTTAGCACCAATGTCCAAAAACCTTTATAATATTGTTTGCCGCCAGGCTCTCGCTAACCTCGTCCTGAACCGTGAATTTTTTTTTTAATCTTGGCTCCTCACATCGGCTCACTGCTATAATCACCTCGTTCAGAACGATAGCACTGCTTGAACGGTCGGCTTACAGGGTCATTAGTAGCAGGTAAATTATTCATTAGAAAATGTGCCATCAAAGCCCAGCGTTAAGCACAGGGTTTCCAACCTTGCCAAGAGCCACAGTCGGAACTTCATATCTTTCCTAATTAAAATCTAATTAAAAGTCTTTTCCAACCTTGATCAATGCATAATTTTATGTTTTTTGTCTGTTTATATTGCAGTAGTACATGCGAATTTTAATAGAACTTGTGTAGTTTATGCATTTAGCACACTTTTGTTTATGAATTTGACACGCTTTTTATGCCATAGACGCATTTATCCAGAATGACTTACAGTGCTTACAAGCCAGTTTTTATGAGAATGTCTGTGTATGTATCGAACCCAGGAGCTTTTGCGCTACTGACACAATCCTCTACCAACTAAGCTACAGGAACACAGAAATGGTATCGAATTGCTTTTCTTTAAAATCAGTATAAAATGAACGATTCTGGAAAAAAATAGAATCATGATCTTTTTTTTGTTGTTGTTTCAAATGAAGATCACAATTTTCCCACGATTCTGAATGCAAAACAAAATAACATAATTTACTAGAGGTTCTGTCAAAAATGAATTGCTTTAAAAATGTTTAATTGGTTTGAATTATTTTTTTTATAAATCTCACAGATTCAATGACTCACTAATATTACTGGGTGAAAGAATGTATCTGCCCTAGATCATAGACATTAGTGTTTATAGGTAAACTGTAAAGTATTATCCCAGTGCTTCTGTGATCATTTTAATACTTTGAATATACACTGCAGAGACAAATAATAATGATACACTCTAAAAAATTGGTGCTATATAGCACTTAAAAGCTCGTAATCATAGGGGGACCATTTTAGTTCCATATAGCATTTATAAAGCACCTATGCAGAACCATAAGGGGGTAATATACTAGCACCACTGTAGCACCAGATGTTCTGCACAGGTACTACATAGGTGCTATGGCACTTAAAATGGTTCCCCTTTGATTACTAGTCAGTAAACCATTTTTAGTGCTACTGTATTTAGCACCGTTTGTTTATAGAGTATACTGTTTGGTTAAAAAAAGGGTTGTTTAAATATACATCAGGGTTTCCCAAACGTTTTCAATCCAGGACCCACCTGGACAGCTATAATCTATCTCAATAGTAGTTTTTATTTTCCTTTTAACTTTCCTTTAAACAAAGCAATCATAAAATAAGCATTCTAAAGAGGCTTCCTTAGTTGTTAATTTGAACACAGTTTGCAAATAAAGTAATATTTGTATTTGCACTATTTTGTATTTACAGACAGACAGCAACGACACACGCAGCCAGTATGAATGCACCGCTTGCGCATCCGTGAAAGCAAAGCACAATGAACGCGTTAACATGAGCATCATCTGCACTTTAAATGCGTCACTTGTGCATCCGTGAAAGCAAAGATTTCTGTCAAAGGTTTTATAGACAGTCAAATCGTTATAATTTAGGAAATAATTTGTGTGTGTGTGTGGGTATAAATCAAGATTCTGATCTTTCTTTCGATTAATCATACAGCCCTTAGTAAAAGCACAAAATTGGTATTAGGTGGCGTTCACATGTCGCGCCCAAAACGTACAGAAAACTCGGAGGTACTTGTCACATGACGTGTTCTGAAAAGTTGAGATGTTTTTAACTCGAAAAAACGAGCGTTGCACCGTGTGCACGTCACGACTTCGTCGCCTTCATTATGTGCGTGTATACCGCTCGCCTACATTTGAAATAATGAACTTGAGCGCGCAAAAAACGCAATATCTGAAAGGCCCCTATTGTGTGTCTCTTTGTAATCTTTAAAGAGTAACTAAACCCTAAACCAACTTTTTTTAGTTAATGATCTGTAAGAATGGGGCTTTATTAGTGCTGTTCATTGATTTTAGTAATTTTTTTGACATTTGGATATAAAGTGTTTCAATACTACAATATATGGTGTAAAAACGTCTGAGTGCTGCCCTCTTCAGGTTGAACGGTGGCTACTGCAGTTGAATTTTCCCATTGGATGTTGGGTCCAAAAAATGACTCGTGACGTAAGCAGGTTCAAGCTCACCACGCCCTTGTTACGATCTCACCACACACTTGATACGAGCTTAGTTCGTCCCCTCTATCTTCGTTGGGATCTGCCCACTTTTTTTGCATTTTTCAAATATTGTCAGTGGGTGGAGTCAGGCTCTGACCAGGGGTTTAGTTACTCTTTAATAAAAATCCTGGTTGGATTCTGAAATGACTTCTTTTTTTTTTTAAAGACATCGCACATCGCCACTTGTTTCAACCCCTCATTTTCAACGTGATCCATTCTGGTAAAACAAAGTGTATTTCCTCTTTACGCTTCAAGAGTTTGCTGTTTGATAATACATAATTTGACTAATGCATCATTCTTCCAACTTTCATGATGCCGGCTACCATGTGCACAAAACCATAACAAAAGCCTTGTGATGCCGATGCATAGTAATGAAACCAGGGTAGAGATTGACATTGATGTCTCAGATAGGAAGCTCGTGGTATTGGTAATTAATAACTGTTAACGTGTAATGATGTTAATTTTTGACTGCATGATCATAGTGTGACCGCGAAGAGACTTGAAAATATGACAAATAACACAAACACTAAGATACATGGACATAATCGAGATTAATGGAGCTAATGTTCCTGAAGGAACGTTGCATTTGCTCATTTCCTTGGGTGCACATCAGATCACTTCATTAAGAAGCCATTTGTCTTTCTTTACACACACGGGGTGCCATAGCAGATATTAATTGCTGTGTTATGTGGAGCAAAATGAAAGAAGAGTGAATGGATTTTGATTGGGGAAACGCTTATCAAAACACTGTGGATTGGGAGATTATTGGGGAGTTACACCTTTAAATTGAATTTATAAAGATTGAGTCTGTTCACTGTTCATCATATGGTTTCAGAAGACTTGTATTGTATCATGCAGACATCATATAGACTTCTTTCACTGTGATTTCAATAGTGTTATATAATAAATAAAATAGCATTGGAGTGAATTAATAATTACAGAATATATCGTTTTTTAGAAATAACCTTGCACTAAAGGATTAGTCAATTTTCTTAAAAAAAAATCCAGATAATTTACTCACCACCATGTCATCCAAAATGTTGATGTCTTTCTTTGTTCAGTCGAGAAGAAATTATGTTTTTTGAGGAAAACATTGCAGGATTTTTCTCATTTTAATGGACTTTAATGGACCCCAACACTTAAAGGCGGGTGCACAATGTTTGAAAAACACTTTGGAAAAGGGAGTCGGGCCGACTACCAAAACACACTTGTAGCCAATCAGCAGTAAGGTGCGTGTCTACTAACCGACATCCTTGCCGGGTTGCGTATGTGTGGGGTGGGTCTATCAAAAAAGGTCCAGATTCTATTGGGGTATTTATGTTTAGGTGATTTTAAATATCAACATTGGCTTTCAAACAATGTGCACTCTGCACAGTTTTAATGCAGTTTAAAATTGCAGTTTCAACAGAGTTTCAAAGGACTCTAAACGATTCCAAACGAGGCATAAAGGGTCTTATCTAGCGAAACGGTTGTCATTTTTTACAAGAAAAATAAAAAATATGCACTTTTAAACCACAACTTCTCGTCTTCCTCCGGTCGTGGACATGCCAGCGTGACCTCACGTAATACGTCATGATGTCAAGAGGTCATGGTTGACGAATTCGAAACTAGACCCCAGTGTTTACAAGTGTGGAGAAAGAGGACCGTTCCGACGTTGTTGTATATCGAATGATACTAATTAATCGTTTTGTTAGATAAGACCCTTATGCCTCATTTGGGATCGTTTAGAGTCCTTCTGAAACTGCAATTTTAAACTGCATTAAAACTTTTACGTGTTGGGGTCCATTAAAGTCCATTAAAATGAGAAAAATCCTGGAATGTTTAAAAAACATAATTTCTTCTTGACTGAACAAAGAAAGACATCAACATTTTGGATGACATGGTGGTGAGTAAATGATCTGGATTTTTTTTAAGAAAATTGACTAATCCTTTAATTAAAAATATCAAGATTGAATGTTATTATGTTTGCCATCCTTTTTTAAATTAATAATTTAATGTGACCCTGCCTGTGATTGATTTCACATTGATTTTAGTCTTTGACATGACCTTAGTCAGTATTACAGATATAATAATTTTCACTTTATGTAGGATGATTTTATGCACAGGTTTCAACAAAATGGGTCACAAATCTGTCATAGAAGTACAGTATATTAACATATGTCAACACAGACCTCAGGCATTTAGCTGAAGTGTCTTTTCTGTATCCCAACATCACTGACTCCCTATTTACCCTTTCACACCTGCACTCAATGTGAAGTCTTATAAATGACCACTGCAGTTGCTGTCCCCGTAACGGTCGCCCCTTCTCAGCAGGTTCACGGTGAGAATGAGAGGCCAGATGTAGCGCATTAATGCCGAAGCCTTCGCTACCTACAGCTATAATGACGCATAATTTAGCTCCTGTGTAGGTGACAAATGGCCCAACTCTAAAAGCCCCTGTGATGTATAGCCATGCAAGTCTGATAAATCCCCCGCATCATTCGCTTTGTGACAACGATGCATCGCCTGTGGGAGTTCGGCATTGGAATTCCTATTGGATTTTTAATGAAAGAGAAGATAATGTGACTTAAAGTCAATGAGTTTTGTGATTTTCACCAAGCCCCGCCCTCACCCACAAAACTCCGCCTCCTTATTTCATCACACTTATTTTTCTGCGCTAGTCACAAGGGGACTTTCTAGACTCTACTTTCATGTTTATAAGTAATGCAAAATGTTAAAGGATCACAACGCTTGTTATAGACACCTTTGGTTGTGAAATAAATGAATCATCAGTAACAAATATGCTTGGTCTTACAATGGTGTCAGAAATAGAAAAATGGTTGTTTTGTGTGATTCAATAATGTTAAATAGCTTTTTTGTAGCCACAGTAAAACTAGTTTGAGTTACTGGATATCATGCATTTTTGTATTTGTGTATTGTGGCGTATTTTAAACCACACTAGTAACTTCGTTCCAATTGTTCATTTAGATGTTAAGTTGCAGAAAGTGTAATCGTCAGAATGAAGAAGTAGTAGAGTCAAACACGTACAATAAAACCAAGCTGTCGTTTTTAGTATAAATGTATTTTATCACAAAGTGTTGTACACGTGTACTGTTATGATCTATTCTACAGAGCGTAGTCCATCATAAACTTGACATTGTTTATTTTACCAATACACTGCACAAGTAGTGTTGCTATAATCCCACAATAAAAAGACTCGGCCAGTCAGGCTTTGCGCTCTTTGTAAACAGTCAGGCACAACCTTTCATGTGCTCTTATTTATTCCTGCATGAGATATTGGTTCTCTTTATATTCCCGGGACATCTAAACAATTAGTGGCTTTTTGGCAGTCAATGTCAATGAAAATTAAAAGTCTTAACCACAAACCACGGTTTCATAATGATCCTGCATCAGATTGAGAGATATTTAGCCAGATAGATCTGTGTCCAACAATTCCCAAACCACTGATTTTCTCAAATAGAGTTTTTTATCAAGTCTGTTTCTGAATCAGTGGCTTTAGCCCTCGGCCCCCAGATTGGTTTTATCTGTGAAGGTGGTAACTCCTGGTTACTAATTTTCCTGTAAAGGTGATCACTTTTCTGCAGCAGGTAGATGAACGAACAGGCCACCGCAGACACCATCAGAATCAGCGCTGTGACACTGATTATCACATCAAATCCACCGTCTGCATTTCTTAGTGCCACAGGGTCCTCTGTGGTGCTGATGTTCATGCAGTTTTTCAAAAGTCTGCTTTTGAGATCTGTAATTTCCACACATACCACATAGTGCGTCAGTGGGTTTAATTGTGTGAGGTTGAACGTGGCAATACGTGACAACACACGGGCTGTGGACAGCAAAGATGGCCGGTTTGATGGAGTTGACCACTTGATATTAGACACGAGGCTACCCTTCGGTGGCACCCAAGAAATGCTTATAGTATGAGGCTCGGTCCCTTTCACTTGTATGTGCAGAGATTCATTTGTTGGAACTGGGTAGTACCCGTTTACTACCACAGAGACTGATCGTATGTCTGAGCCAATGAGATTTTGAGCCACGCAAGTGTACTGCCCAGCTTCGTTTTCTGTGATGTTATAAATATAAAACGTTCCCTCGGGGTGAACGTAGTACTTGTTGGACACCATTTGGGGTGTGATCTTTTCGCCTGAAGGTGTGACCCAGTATATCTCTGGCTCGGGATCCGCAAGCGCCCTGCAGTTCAAGGATACCAAATGGCCGATGCCCACATTGACCTGATTGGGGAGGCTCTCCGGGGATATTAGCGGTAGGCATATATCTGCCATTTCACGAAAGTGTACATGTCTGACAAGACGACCTTCAAACTCTGAGGGCCCTGCACAAAGGAGTGCATCAGGCTCCATGAAGCGGACCTTGGTCTTGTTCATATTGATCCAGCGAATGACACAATCACAGTAAATGGGGTTGGAGTGCATGCTCACTTCCTGAAGGTTAGGCAGGGACTCTACCGTGATGCGATGAAGAGCCCTAAGAGCATTGCTGTTCAGCATCAATGACTCAAGCCTGGGGAGTTTAGAAAATGCATTTGGGTGGATGTAGGAAAGTCGGGGGTTGTTTGTTGCTTCGATTTTGGTCAACTCCGGAAGGTTATGTATGGCAAAGCTGTCAATCGAAACTAGATCTGGCATGCTGTTAATGCCGAGTTCCTTCAGATGAATCATGTCCACAAAGTCACCTCTTTGAACCCTCTCTATGGGATTCTTGTTAAGATCCAAGAACTTGAGGTTCCGCACTTGTTTAAGAGCAGCTTGAGGTACTTTTGGGAACATATTGTCAAAGAATGAAATGCTCTCCAGCTTATCAAGTCCAACCAGGGCACTGTCAGAGATTTCTGTGAGGTTCATCCTGGTTAGCACAAGACTGCGTAGATTGATAAGGGGCTTGAAATTCATGTCTTGTATCCTGGCAATTGGATTCTCTCCTATCATCAAAATTTCAAGCTGGGAAAGATCACGGAACCATTCTGTTCTTATGGCCCTCAGCTGGTTTGAATTAAGATGAAGTCTAAGAAGCTTGTTAAGCCCTTGAAAAGCCTCTGCACTGATCAAGGAGAGTAGGTTGTTGTTAACATAAAGCTCCTGTAGGTTCAGAAAGTGTGCAAAGGCGTTTTCACGAAGGCTGCTTAGCCAGTTTTCCTCTAGGTGTAAAGAGAGAAGTTGCGGAAGGTGACCTAGATGGATGTCACTCAAGGAGGATATATTGTTTCGCGATAGATCTACTTCTGTTAGGTTTACCAGATAATCTAGTGGACTGTCGATCTTTGCAATGTTGTTGGTCTGTGATAGGAGCACTTGCGTGTCTGCAGGCAACCTCTCTGGTAGGGAAAGAAGTCCTAGATCATTACAGTCCACCGTCGGAGCCTCGTTGTACATGGATGATGGAGAGAACCAGGGTCGGATTTCACATTTGCACAGTTTAAAGCACACAACCTTCCTCTCAGAGGTCTGAACTGTGTTAGTCAGCACAAGTCCTGCTAGCAAACAAACTGCAAACAGCAAATCTTTCATCTTGGTCCTGCTCTCTTCGCTAGTAATTGGTCCTTATGGGGTCTGGTGTTAGAGGCATTAAATTTGCAAACACAAAATCATTTGTTATGACATCTGGGTGTATTTCTGCTGATGGCAAGGCTCCCAATGCAATGCTTCGCCTGTTGTTGTCCTTGGCAGAGAGTAGCAACCTTTCAATTTTTCGAGTTTGGGGTTGTCATGCAGACTGAATATGTGAAGGTCAGCGTATCCTTAGGGAAATGGAACAGGGAAAAGTGGAAGTTTGCAGGGTGATCTTGGATTCTTGTGGGGAATGGACCACTTGTCTGCCATCGTTATTATGTTCAATCAGTCACACTCGTCGCTTCCCATCTGTAGAAAATAAGACACAGAAGAGAGGTAATGAATATGGTGTCCCATTACCGTCTGGAAAAGCATTTATAAACATGAAGATATATTAACACCCAATAAGCGAAGGTGTTATTGGTTTTTATGCCATCAAATAATACATTAATGCTAGTTTGACCCCACACACCCACCCTTCTCACATATATCTTGTGACCACTGGGACTGCTTTTTTAATATATGTATATTAACTTACCAAGGTTTTAATATGTAGGAGGCCAGGTGTTATAAAAATTTACATGGATCACCATAGTTCGGGCTATGTACCTTATGATATTAGTGTATGTTTTACTCGAATTAACTACAATAATACACAACCCCTGAAATTCTCATATATTGAGCACTAATATGCAATGAAGTCTCATTAAAGTGCACTCATAGTTCGAACTACGGCTGTAAGATCATATGCTGTATTAGGCAACCGAGGAACCAGTCACTTAAATCTTTTGTAACATGCACAATAACAATTGTAATTTCCATTGTGCATGACATTTAATGTGCTTTGTTGCATTTCTTTCGAAAGTCTTATCCAAGCATACTAACGGCATTGGTTTTTATTGTCTGCTAAATAGACATTAAAGCTTTCCGAATACGCAGAGGGGCAATTATTTCACAATGAAGTGCTGTCCCAAAGGGCTTTGTGATAACCACTGTATTTTATCTTGGTGGCAGCTGCCATTGGGCACAGCAGGTTAATTAAGACATTCAAAAATGTTCCTGTGAATTCGGCTTCTGTTTTGCACCTTTCATACAGTCGACTACAATACTCTTCGAATGCATCTAGTGAGCAACTCTTTGTGAAGTGTTTGCTCATGCAGTTGCAGTGGCATGAGCAGTTGTTATCACTTAACAAATAAAATGCTTGATAACCTTTATACAGCCTGAGGAAATAGTAGAAAACGGTAGAAAAAATACCTTTAATAAAATTAGTGCCGTCAATTTAGCAAACAGACATGATTGATCTGTGTACGCAGTTAATTTGCGATTAAATGGCCCCGTTATTAGTATAAAAATCTTAGTGTTTTACTTAGCTGATCATAGTGTGCATGTGCTAGATCTTACTTCGTTTGCTAAAATTATTGATTCATAACCTTGACGACAGAAAGCACAAAGCCTCCTGGCTGTTCTAGACGAAACTGTCAGTATCACTATAGGAGCAGGTTTGCAGAGACCTCCTTTCGGACAGTGTGCTTATGTTAGTCCGACTATGGCAGCGAGTCAACACAAGCAGGTGTGAGCAAATTTTTTTCCTCTCTCTCTCTCTCCTTTCCCTTGCATAGCCATCTGTTTGGTCCTGTAGGCGCTTATTGCCAGGATTGTGCGAAGATCGGCATTCATCTCAATGACTCGGTACAAACGATTGTACGCTTGTTTCTCAAGCTGATTACTGTCTGATCTACGAGAATTTGGTTGTGTGTGCAATTGGTCAGATGTTTCTTTGGTAGGTAATGAAACACAAATTGCCATCATCTGTAGTCAACACTCTTGCTGCTATAATGAGCGCACCACAAATGCATATGTGTGAACAATACACCCACAATGCATCTCGCTCTCCGTTTCTCCCATTTCCGCTGTTTTCTCTGAAGAGCTTTGTTCCACATCTGCTAATTTGATTTCTTCATATATGTGCGCTTTTGAGAGAGCTCTCAGGATGGGTTATGAGTGTTGTGCCCACTTCATTATGTGAAATATGGGTTTGAGTGGTGGGGTAAATGCGGTAGATTGGTGTGGTGCTGTTCTTCATTATGCAGAGTGCCTCTAGAAGGTCAAATTCGTCATGGGTCGACACATACATCATTTTCAAAGACTTACTGTATGCTCAACGTATACAGTACCTTGAAACTTTTACGTTATACTTTGAAATGGTACGAGAGGTTGTGCTATATCGTGGAATAAGTCACGGCTGAAGTCCATTGTTAAGCACAACAAGAATCAAAGTACCCAATTACTTTTATAAAACTATTACCACAAAATGCAAATTTTAAAAAATGAGTCATTCCTTCCATTCGAAAAACTAGTCTGTGACTGTTTCACATATGTTAACAATGCTAAGGGTGCGTATTCTGAGACCGATTGTGTCACCGCTTTTTCACTAAAGGTTAGTAATGCTACGTACACACCAAACGCGGGGCATCACGTTACTCGCTCAAAATTACTTGCGGGATTAAACTTCGTGTCATGCTAATTTTTCGCTTGAATGTTTTCAATTTGGTTAGGGGTGCACCGATATATCGGCCAATGATGCTTGCTATGCTTCTCAAAGAAATACGGTGAAATTCCGCTACATCCAAAAGCCAGGGGGCGCTCTTGCGCAGAAACTCAATGTGCGCTGCAGAATAGTAACTATACACATGCAGCTATAACACATAGTTCCAAGAAATGGCTTAAGGATATATTTATATTGCTGTTCTTCAAACCTTTTCAGGTATTTTCATAATAATAAAGAATATTTATAATGATTATGTTTGACGAGTGTTGCTTTTTCAAGTGCATGTTTTAAACGACTCAACCTAACAGTGATTTCAGATCAAGAAGGACTTCCTGATCAAAAGTCGTAGTACATGAAGTAGCTGTGAATATTATCGGCTGTGCGATTCAGAATAGTTATCGGCCGCGTATTATTAGTATATATCGGCATTTATCGGTCCACCCCTAAATTTGGGCGAATCGCCCCATATCACATCATTCGCATCGCCCCGCGCAAGGGAAGGCGATTCCTTGTTCACGTCTTTGCATTGATTTTTTATGTAATCTACTCGCGCAATCGTTGAACTTGCATTTTGGTGTCTACGTGTGCCCCATAAGGCCGTCCCAATTCGAAGGCTGAAGCTTTAAAATGTGTCCTTATTACTTAAGGATAGAACGAATGGATACTTCACAGCCTAGTCTATCCCAAGATACATTGTGCGCCTGTAACGCCTGAACATAACCGCTGGATATTTTAAAAATAAACATTTAAACCTTTGTTAAATAAATGTGTGTATTTAGCAGGAAAAGGTTTATTGTCACTGTTTTAGTATTTTAAGTTATGTTTTGTATTAATATTACTCTGTGTATGTTGCGTATATTTCTAAGGTTAGTTAGTTTAATCTACTGTACATCAACGTGTCATGTTTTCTAAAATAAAATTTTTATTTTCAGTCAGAAACGTCGCCGTTGTGTCCCAATTACATGCGCGGTGGATCCTTATGGATCCTCCGAAGGCTAGACCGTCTCATATCAGTTCTCTTTGGGGACTTCAGAGGCTGCGACCTTCAAAGAACGAGTACCGGCCTTCTGAGGTCACGTCCTTAGAAGGTCGCAGCCTTCGGATTGGGACACAGTTACAGAATCGTCATACTGTAGTTGTATTATTTCATAAGCAAACCACAGCTATTGACGGATCAGAATGGAGTCTAGAACTAACAGTTTAAAAAATTTATATTGATTTGTAAAAAAAAAAATTGTGGAAAATTGTGAATTTTTGGTGCTACATAGTTGTTCAAAAAGAGTGCAGTTTGATATTATGTCCTAAATGTAAAATGGATGATTAAAAAAAAGGGGGTGGACGATAAATAGGCAAAACTGCATTCATAATCGTGGACAAATCGCCTCTGATAATGTATGTGATTTTGACGAGCTTCTCTGTGAAATACGGCTCTGTGTAGTAAATGCCGCTCAATTTGAAAGCAGGTGATGGCAATTTACTACTAATTACTGATGAGGTACGCATGAGAATTGAAGGCGATTTGTCACCCACCCCTAGTTGCTATTATTTGTTGCATGTGTCTGTTGATAGCCGTCAAAAATGTTTGCATTTATTACCATAAACAATCTGTTATCATCAAAAGCAATAGCAGTTAGTCTGTTCATGTTTTTCACATATTTTTGCTGGCAACCACCCGTCTACGAAAATCCAGCAGTCCAACCACGTTTTTCTTGAAATATTTATGGTAAGCCTCCTTTAGAGCGAAGCACTCTTGAAAATAACACGCACGTTTCCATCAACTCACCTAATGCAACAGACACTACAAAATGTGGCCCCGCTGTGCGATGTTTTATTCACAAGGCTAGAGAGAGGAGAGATCTCGACATAACTCTGTGGTGGTTCACCGTCCTCACAGTGAAGAGTGTTTGAGGGAGACAGAATTTAAGGTGGCGCCCTGTCGGATTATGAAGCTTTAACGGAGATTGTGAAACTGTGTCCATTCAGGTTTTGTGTTTGGAGGTGGAACAGGTCTGAGGACCTCTCGGGTTTCATTTACACCGTGTGTGAGTAAAAGCAAGAAGGGAAATAATGAAGTTAATGGATTATACTTTAAGCCCATGACCTTTTGCTTTCATTAAAATAAACCTGTGTGATTTGAGGTCCACCACTAGTTTATAGTATTCTGCTTCAAATGCATCTAGGAAATTCGTATCTTCATATTGTTCGTTATTATGACGTGTAACGTGGTCAAGTCGGAAAATCATACGGAAGTAGAGCAATTCTAACAAAATTATGTGGAATGTAACAAAAGCAGTAATGTAAACTTTAACTTATACAATTTATATCAATTCATACAAAAATGTGCCCAGAGAGGAAGACAATTTCAAAATTTTGTGGGAGTTCTAGTAATTTTTTTTAGTACTTTTTCTTTTCACATGGTGAACACCTATGTTGTGCATTTAAAATACAGCACATAAAACTGAACATTTGCAAAATCATTCATTGCCATTGACCACAGAGTTGTTTTTCATCGTATTGGAAATCAACACGCTCTCTACAGCGTCACAACTCGGCAACTTGTGTATGCTCTAGAATCCTCATTTTCCCACTTGTAAATACGACATCATTTGATCGTTCACGTGCTTGGAAGTTATAATTACAATATTTCCGAATCCACTTGAAGGCATCATTAGTCATCAGAGGGTTTAAGAAACATTCATATACAGATAGATTATCTGTTTGAATCGTCTTTTGCTTTAAGTCTTTTATTTAAGTTACTAATTTGCTTATTTTATTAATTTATTTAGGTTATAAAATTTATGGTAAGAATATTTTCTCTCTCCAGATTTATAATACTACACTGTAAATATACTTAGATTTCTATTTTGTAGTTTGTATTGTGTTCTATACTGTTTAATATGGTTTTATTTTATTCTGCTCTGGGTATCTTGTTCCGTTGTACGCTACTATTCTGTTTAATAATGTTCTTTACTTTTGTACTATTGTTTTATTATTTACTTTACTATAAAATAGAGTTCCATACTGTTCTTTTCTATACCTGTACTGTGCCACAAATAAACTTCGCCACAAATAAACATTTGTGAAGCAGACAAATTCTTGAGATTTTAGCCGTTCTTTATAGAACCATCTAGACAAAATAGGGTTTTTCTATGGCATCATGAAGCACCTTTATTTGTATATTATTCTATACTGTAAGATGATATCACTTTACTGTATCAGTTGATCTGAAGAATGAGGGGCATACTTTAGGTTCAGTCACTTAATGCAGTAGAAAGAATGATTGACAGCTTGATGGAATAGTCTCCCCGTATACAATACAGACATAAAACATGGTGTATTTATATTGTTTTTATAAGTAATAAACTTAGACTTGACTTGTAATAAATCACTTAAATGGGCGACGGTGACCCTGACAGCTCTAGTTCTATTCTGTACTATTGTATACTGTTTTATTTTATATTGTTCTGTACTCTTCTGTTCTATTTTATACGGTCTATTCTATACTATTCTATTCTCTTCTATTCTCTTCTCTTTTGTTTTATACTGTTCTATGCTATACTGCTCTATCTATACTGCTCCATACTGTTCTATTTCTATAAATTTTTATTCTAGACTGTTCTACACTATACTGTTCTGTGCTGTTCTATTCTGATCTGTTCTATAGTGTTCTATAATGTTCTATTCTATACTTTTCCGTGCTGTTTTATTCTGATCTGTTCTATAGTGTTCTATTCTATAGTGTTCTATAATGTTCTATTCTAAAGTGTTCTGTGCTGTTCTATTCTATTCTATTATATAGTGTTCTATAATGTTCCATTCTATACTTTTCTGTGCTGTTTTAATCTGATCTGTTCTATAGTGGTCTATTCTATAGTGTTCTATAATGTTCTATTCTATAATGTTCTATTCTATACTTTTCCGTGCTGTTTTATTCTGATCTGTTCTATAGTGTTCTATTCTATAGTGTTCTATAATGTTCTATTCTAAAGTGTTCTGTGCTGTTCTATTCTATTCTATTATATAGTGTTCTATAATGTTCCATTCTATACTTTTCTGTGCTGTTTTAATCTGATCTGTTCTATAGTGGTCTATTCTATAGTGTTCTATAATGTTCTATTCTATAGTGTTCTGAGCTGTTCTATATTCTGATCTGTTCTATAGTGGTCTATTCTATAGTGTTCTATAATGTTATATTCTATAGTGTTCTTTTCCATAATGTTCTATATTGTTCTATTCTATAGTGTCCTATAGTGTTCTATAATGTTCTATTCTATAGTGTTTTATAATCTTCTATTCTCTAGGGTTCTGTAATGTTCTATTCTATAGTGTTCTGTAGTGTTCTGTGCTGTTCTAGTTGATACTGTTCTATACTGTTCTATTCTATAGTTTACTGTAATGGTCTATTTTATAGTGTTCTATACTGTTCTATTCTATAGTGTTCTATAATGTTCTATTCTATAGTGTTCTATTCCATAATGTTCTATACTGTTCTATTCTATGGTGTTCTATAATGCTCTATTCTATAGTGTTTTATTATGTTCTATTCTATAGGGTTATCTAATGTTATATTCTATAGGGTTCTTTAATGTTATATTCTATATTGTTATAATGTTCTATTCTCTAGTGTTCTATAATGTTCTATTCTATGGTGTTATATAATGTTCTATTCTATAGGGTTCTATAATGATCTATTCTACAGGGTTCTATAATGATCTCTTCTGTAGGGTTCTTTAATGTTCTGGTCTATTCTATAGTGTTCTATTATGTTATATTCTATAGTGTTCTATAATGTTCCTTCCTATACTGTTCTGTGCTGTTTTAGTTGATACTGTTCTATTCTATAGTATACTGTAATGTTCTATTCTATACTGTTCTATTTTATAGTGTTCTATAATGTTCTATTCTATAGTGTTCTATACTGTTCTATTCTATAGTATTCTATATTGTTCTATTCTATAGTGTTCTATAATGTTCCTTTCTATACTGTTCTGTGCTGTTTTAGTTGATATTGGTCTATACTGTTCTATTCTATAGTATACTGTAATGGTCTATTTTATAGTGTTCTATACTGTTCTATTATATAGTGTTCTATACTGTTCTATTATATAGTGTTCTATAATGTTCTATTATATAATGTTTTATACTGTTCTATTCTGTAGTGTTCTATAATGTCCTATTCTATACTGTTCTGTACTGTTCTATTCTTCATTTCTCTATACTGTTTTATTCTATACTGTTTTATTTTTATTTAAATATTGTTCAAATTGGGTTCTTGGGAAGAGAATTGTAATTGTGACAACCCTAGTTTTATTCTGTTCTATTCTATAATGTCCTATATTGTTCTATTCTATGTTGTTCTATTCTGTTTAGTTCTATTCTGTTGCTGTTACAAAAAGAAAATAGCTTTTTACATGTGTTATAAGCTCAGCATGACTGTGTGTAATAGAGCTGAAGTTTTCCCCACCACGCTGTAATTTATCAGCATTGTTTCCTATCACACTACACAGTGTCACTTCAAACGCCCCGGTGTGCAGTATAATTAGTTAAGATACTACACTGACATGCTGCCACTGTGTGTGTGTGTGTGTGCGTGTGTGTGCGTGCGCGCATGTGTGTGCGTGCGTGTGTGTGTGTATGCCATATATTTCTACAGATCTCACCTGCTCTGCTCTGCTAGGCGAGCACACAGCACGACAGCAATTAATTATGCTTCAATACTGCTGACAGAATCCCTATAGATATATCAGCTATTTCTGTCGCATATGCTTCAGCCCTGTCTGTCTCACATGTTAGCATTTTAACTCCTATTGTTTTCATTGATCTCTATTTTTCTGTCTCAAAGAGTAAATCCATTTGGTAGAGCATTGCATGAGTAGCACAAAGGTTATGGGTTCGACTCCTAGGGATCCCACAAAATAAAATGTGTAGCTTGATGCATAAATGTAAAATGCACTATACAAATGGATCGAATGGTTTGACTTAAAATAAAGCAGAAACATCTAACATTACTTGATAGTGCTATAAGATCAAATACATTTCTTTTTCTAAGCCCCGTCCTCCCAAGTGCCCTATTTCAAAACTACTATCTGTAATATTTTAGCCGGCAGGTACGGCAGAGAATATTTGATTAAGTTTACATTGTTTATGTTCTGAAGTGCAGCGCCAATCACTAGATCCTAAAAAGATGTCTTACAAGCTATGTGCCATACAGTCTACAAGATAACATGTGTGTGATGTATTCATTTATGAGCACTGTATCATAAGGATGTACTGTAGAGATTGACACATGCATTGTAACACACAGTGATACAGCAGGATTTGCAGACCATAAATTGACAGCAGGTCTGATCGTGCAGAACGCAGCTTTTGGGCCTGAAGAGTCGTTATAACATTGACAAAGTTTACATGACATCCATAAAGATTGTTTTTTATGTCGCTTTATCAATATAGTAGTTGTCTAAAAGATTAATCAGATAGGGAAATCGATACCTTTCATACTTTCAGTTATTTATTAGTCCCACTAAAATATTTACTAAGTACTTCTGAAATCCTGAGCTGAAACTAAAATCACAAAAAATTAAATAAGCAATTTCTTAAAGATCAAATAATTAAATTCACAGTAATCATTTTTCTCCATAATACCTGTAGAGTCTCTCTCTCTGTCTCACTCACTCTCTCTCTCTTTCTGCACAAGATTACGGCATTTCTTTAACACTTGCCCGCAGCCTTTTATAATCCCTTGAAATACAATTGTAATCAAATTACATTAAAACTAAGAACAAAGTGCACATTCATAAGCAATTCTAATACTCTGTTACTTACAAAGAAGGTTCGGAGAAAGCGTAGGCTTGGATTAAAGACCCCTGCATTGCCACGCTATTAAAACACCCCATTGCACAACAAGCACATGAGTCATTTAAGAACAAAAAAAGCTGTGCTTACCCGAAATAAAGATCCTCGTTTATTGATAAACACAATGTATTCCTCTAAAATGCAGGCAAGACGCAAGCTTCAGTTTAGTCTAGATTTAGATCCGAGTGACTCACAGTCTTATTTGAGAACGTAACCGTGTTAGACTGACAGGTCTCTCTCTCCGTGCTGCTCCGGCATCCTGGACTGGAAAAGATGCTGAAAGCCCTGTGAGAAGAGAAAGTCTGCGCTATTCGGGTCTGCGCTGTGCTCCTAATGATGCACACATGCTTCTGCGCACACACTCCACCCTGTCTCCCTGGGGACAGGCAAATTGCTGCCCGTCCATTGTGCATTCTGTGCAAGCTGATTGGCCGAGGGGTGCTGTCAGTCGAGCGATAGCTCGTTTGTGAGGTTGGGGGCGGGTGTCATTAAATCCCTCCTCCTTTTACCGTCCTTTTTTATTTCCATACTCCCACACTGTGCTCCCCCAACCATCACTTATACACATGTCTCTCTCTCTCTCTCTCTCTCTCTCTCTCTCTCTCTCTCTCTCTATCTCTCTCTCTCTCTCTCTATCTCTCTCTCTCTCTCTCTCTCTCTCTCTCTCTCTCTCTCTCTCTCTCTCTCTCTATCTGTGAAAAATATGTTTTAAGGACACTATACTGAGTATATTCAAAGGATGTTAACAAGTGCAGTACTTTATCATTGCATGAGCAAACATATTTTACTTATGAATGTTATTTATTAATAAATGCATAATTCATGATTATGCAAATATGCAAAATAAATAAAATAACATTTGCAGAATAAAGCTTGATTGACACGATGATTTATGACCCACACTTTCAGAAATAAAGGTACAGAAGCCGTCACTGTGGCGGTACCCTTTCAAAAAGTACACCTTTGTACCTAAAGAGTGCATATAAGTACCCGAAAGGCACATATTGGTACCAAATGTATACATAGCTATCAGTGGCAGTCGTGACTGCTCTACCGAGGGGCGCAAATTCAAAATATGTGTTGGTCGTGTTTTCAAAATATGTGTTTGTTCCGTCATGTGAACTGTGTGCATCACGTGTTTTGTCAAAATAAGTGCCTGCTGCACACGCATCAAAACCATTGATGAAAAAGAGACGCTCACGCTAACAAAATACACACAAGACAATCCCTTATCAGTAAACTCTGATTACGCATAAAACGCGAGCGTCTCTTTTATCATAAACCCTTTAGATGCATTTGCAGCAGGCACTTATTTTGAAAAGACGCGTGATGCACATAGGAGCACTCGATACGCAGAACACATATTTTGAAATGACGAACCACACACATGACGGGCTACATACATGTTGTGACGAACTTCGCATCGTGCGCCATCGAAATAAGAAGTCACCGGCTGCCACTTAGCTATTACTAAATGGTTCATATTAGGACCTTTTAAAAGGGTACTGTCCCAGTGACAGCTTTTGTACACATTTTTTTTTTCGAGGGTGCAGAACAGACTTGCAACTGATTTTTGGGTGACAACAAACAAGTTGAGAACCACTATTGACATTTCAGTGACATTCATTTTTTGACACATTTTTATAACATTTAAAGCTGCGATCAGTAACAATATTTTGGTTAAACAAAAATCAGTACATAAAGTGTTTACTACTGTCTCCTTACACTGATTCAAAATGTTAAGCTTATAAAAATGATTTATAATTTAAGATCAGGTCAGATTTTGTGGAAAAACATAAAGATGAATACACTGTCAGAAAAAAAATTCAAAGAACACAAATAACGGACTTCTCGTGCAGATTGGTCTTGCTTGGCAACCTTGGAAGAACGAACTCAGATGGCACTTGTGAGAACACAGAACGCACTTGCGAGAATTGAGATGTGTGGGATCTTCCTATTGGTCACTTGACCTCCCCAGTTTCAACATCACATCATTCATAAAGTGACAAACATACCATTATCTGCATTATTATATGCATTATTAAATTTTTTTATTATGTCATTTTGTAAGGGCAAATATACATAAATATCACTTTTTCATCAGGAAATAATAATATAATCTAAAATAAGAAACTCAATTAAGATTAGTTGTTCTATGCCAATAAAACACACATTTTCATAATCAAATTAGCATTTTTTTATGTATTTAATACTTCAAATGTTTTCAAACAAAACTTTACTTTTATCAGCGTCTCACTCTCGTGCGTTTTGCGTAGCAATTCCTTCCTCCGCCATTGTTTTGCCGCAATGACTTCTGGGACGTAAAGTGATTTCAGCGCGCAAGTCTGCACCTGATGCATCCTCAATATCAAGAACACATCCGGGTATTTTCATGCGTCCTCTTGTACTTGCGTTCTTGAGAATTGGAATTAAACTTCGACGGCTAATGATGACGTAGAGCGAGAACATGAGAATGCAAGATCGCTGAAGAAGCATATTGAGAAACAGTCATATATGTACTATTTAGGTACAGATATGTATACATTTGGTACCTTTGAGGTACTAATATGCACTCTTTTGTACCAGTATGTACTTCTGAGTACTAACATGAACTTTTTAGGTACTGCCCCAGTGACAGCTATGGATCATTTTTTTGGCTGTTCTGACCAAATTTCAAACAATTCTCAAAATAGAGACTAAAGTTTCGGACTGCAGCTTTAAGTCATTTTTCCTAATAATTTTGGAAAGCTGTGCATAATTTGCACATGTTCGTACTTGATTCTATTTTGGCTTAAACGTTTTGCATAATTTAATCAATTTGAGAAGTCCTTAGCTAAGTAAGTCTAACAGCAAGCACTCACAGCTGGGCTCTTGCGTAAGCGGCCCTTTACAGCAAATCTCTGCTCGGTGCATCAGAATGTATTCTCGCTGTCTGCCATATGTAACACTTGAGATAAACAGCAACCATATTCAGGCCTAAAGAAGTATTGAAGAACACAAATCAGTCTGTGCGTCAGAAGGGAGGTGCCTGCGGACTGTGTGACAGATGGAGACTGCACTAGGGCTGTCTGAAGTGTCTTATCAAATGTATAAATGTATACAAAACTTTAAAGGAAAACACCACCGTTTTTTATATTTTACTATATTCTTACCCCAACTTAGATGAATTAATACATACCTATCTTTTTCAATGCGTGCACTTAATCTTTGTACAGCACGTCGTGAATGTGTTAGCATTTAGCCTAGCCCCATTCATTCCTTAGGATCCAAACAGGGATGAATTTAGAAGACACCAAACACTGACATGTTTTCTCTATTTAAAGACTGTTACATGAGTAGTTACACGAGTAAGTATGGTGGCATAAAGTAAAACGTGGCGATTTTTTTAAGTTCTCATAAAAAAATGAGAACTATATTGCATGGCGAAAGAGTACTTAGTTTGCAGCACTTCGACCTCGGGCGCAGTAACATCATCACTCCTGATTACTCCGCCACTTTTGAGTTTGAGCGATAGCCAAATTAGTCCGGATTGATGATGCTACTGCGCTCCGAGGTCGAAGTGCTGCAAACTAAGTGCTCTTCCGCCATACAATATAGTTCTCATTTTTATCCGCTTAAAAAATCACGATGTTTTGCTTTGTGCTCACTCATGTAACTACTCATGTAACAGTCTTTAAATAGGGAAAACATGTTAGTGTTTGGTGTCTTCTAAATTCATCCCTGTTTGGATCCTAAGGAATGAATGGGGCTAGGCTAAATGCTAACACATTCACGATGCGCTGTACAAAGATTAAGCGCACGCATTGAAAAAAGAGAGGGATGTATTAATTTGTCTAAGTTGGGGTAAGAACAAAGTAAAATATCGAAAAACTGTGGTGTTTTCCTTTAAATATCTTAAGTTTAACAAAATGTTTTATTGATATCATACAACATTCCAGCAAGCAATAGGTGCAGACCATCTAGAGCAAAAATAGTCCAGCTATGAGTAACCCAAATAACTTGTGTGATGTTTGATATTCCATCATGGAAGCAAAGTCAATTGTAATGACAAGGAGTTTGGTTTCTTATTTATTTATTTTATTTATTTTCACTGACAGCCCAAATTTTGCCTTGTCTTAGCCTAGACATCTGGGCTGTGTTTGAACGGCTATTAGTCATCTTTTAAAAGCAAATTGCTTGGAATAATAGCTTTTAGTTCCCTTTCCTAGATGTGAAGACGTGGTGTTGAAACTGTCAAAAACCAAACTAAAGAAACCAGGCAATTTTAATAAAATGCTTGCTCAGCATCTGTGCATTCGTATCGTTTGACAGTATGCACTTCAACCGTGAGAAGCCATCTAAAAGAAACCGTCGTTGCCTGTATCGCAGCAAAGAAAAGGCAACAAGCAGAAAAAAT
The DNA here is from genome assembly GCF_030506205.2 of Paramisgurnus dabryanus. NCBI lineage: Eukaryota > Metazoa > Chordata > Actinopteri > Cypriniformes > Cobitidae > Paramisgurnus > Paramisgurnus dabryanus. The sequence goes on from NC_133359.1 coordinate 10,804,304, forward strand.
CTGTATGTGAGGGTTCATAAAGCATAAAGTGACAGAATGGTTCTGAAGGGGATGAGGTAGGAAGTCCATCAAAGACTGTTTGTCCATGACTGCGTAGTTCAGGTCATCTGAGGTAATGAAAAGAGGGATCTGGTCAAAATTAGTAAAATAATTAAGGTTGGGAAATAAACTCGTTTTTGAATGAATCAATTCAGAATCTCGGGAGAATTACTAGCTGGAACTTTCAGTGTTTTAAACACAATTAAGACCCACTTGCAATGCAAATGTACAGATGGGGACACTTACAGAAGCTTGAACTTAGCATAATGGAAGCTGTGTGAGGTTTCTTCATTAGGAAGACAAACTAGTAAGTAAATTATTAAGTACACTCTAAAAAATAAAGATGCTGGAAAGAGTTCTGTACAACAAAGTATTTATTTATTCCTTTATCATCCTCTTCTTTCTATATCACTAAAAAGTCATATAACACTGTGTAAAAACAGTTTAAATGTGAACTTGTCAAATCAACTGCAATATTATCTAATAACATGCACCCCTGTAACTCTAAAGTTTTGACATGTGAGGAGCTTTTTTTAGACAAACTCCAGCAGATAAGACCCATCTGGTCTCCGAAAATTGTCCCTAATGCACCATAATCCACTGAGCTCGACAGCATCCCAGAATATACCAAGAGTGGTTTTGTGAGCCGTATGCAAATGTTGTGGCAGCATCATCTCATATCTCCCACTCCTTCTGCAGGAGTCCAAAAAACCCTCAGCAGAAGATCATCAAAAGAGTCATAGGGATTGAAGGTGACTTCATCAAGTAAGTTTGTTTTGACTGTTACGTGCCCAATGCTAAAGTTATGAATATAATAACCCTAGATGACCTCATGGTTTGTTTTGTTTGTGCTGAGGCACTTAAAGAGGACATATCATGACTTTTTTACATGTTTCAGGGCAATAATTTGGTCCCCAGTGCTTCTATCAACCTATAAAATGTGAAAAAGATCAACTCGGTAACTTAGTTTTGGTGAACCATTGTCTGTAGGCATGTGAAAAAATAGGTCACTGAAATTTGGCTCCCCCTGTGATGTCAGAAGGGGATAACTCCGCCACTGCCATTTAGTGTAGAGATCAACTCATTTGCATTTTAAAGGTCACACCCAAAAATGGCACATTTTTGCACACATCTACAAAGTGTCAATTTTAACATGCTATAATAAATTATCTGTATGACATTTTGAGCTAAAACTTCACATATGTACCCTGGGGATACCAAAGATTTATTTGACCTCTTAAAAAAGCCTTGTGAAATGTCCCCTTTAAAATTGTCTAAAAGCGTTTCGCCCAAACTAAGTTTTTAGGATGAGATTATACCCTTGAGCTTTTTGAAATATTCTAATTTGTCTTCCTCTTCAAATGCATGTATTGCACAAATGCTCCATTTAGCACCAAGTGTCATTAAACATTAATGTGGCTCTTTAAATCGTTCATGGGCAACAACATCACACCTCAAGGTGATCTTTGGATGAGTTTTCCGGGCTTCATGGATTGATTGCTTCATGATTGTTTTATATATAAGTACAATCTAAAAAACTGTGTTATTTTCAACCCAGTGTTGGGTCAAAAAGAGACGAACCCAACCGTTGATTTAAAAAAAAACAAGAAAATGTTTATATTTGACCCCAGCATAGGTTAAATTACAATGTAATAGGTTGGGTTCATCCCATAGACTGTAAAAATATGGACGTCGTGTCTGTGACGTCACCTGTAGGTTTGTGAAGAAGCCTAAAGTAGGCGGAGCCTGCCGTTACCATCTTGGCAGCGTGTCACTCCTGTATAACCGAAAATTGGCAAAGGGGCGGGATATGGGTGGACCAAAGGTGATTGGATGCTGAAACCACGCCCACCTAGCACGACAGGAGGGACAGCGCCAGCAACTCACCTGTTACTCAAACAGTCATGCCCATAATTATGCAGAACTTAAAGGCTGTCACAAAGGGCAAAATTTGCTATTTAGACCAAAAACACTTTTTTTTTTGCTGTAAAGTTGGGCATTTTAACATGAGTGTCCATGGAAATTGACTCCCTTCTGGAGCCAACCTCTAGTGGCCAGTCGATGAATTGTAGTTTGAGTCACTTTTGTGTCGACGTCACGAAGGTTGTCCCTTGGTTCATCTTTTTTTAACCCAGCGCTGGGTTGAAGATAACCCAGCATTTTAAGAGTATTTGTTTGTTCTATATGGGTCAGTGACACAAACGGTTTGTCAAGAAAAGAAATAAAAAAATCTTGTTTTAAAAGCATCCATCAGGTTTATTTCAATGCACAGTGTATTTATGTTCATTTTATGCAACAAAAAATTACGTTTGCACCATTTTTATGAAAGTTAAGACTGAATGGACCTGAAAATGTCAAATGGTGTAACTGCCAATTGTGCCAAAGAATGAGAAATATTAAATATTTTATCCACCTTTATGGCATGTAAGCGTAATCATCCAAAAAAAAAAAAATCATTTTATTAGTTATTTCTAAATATAAATTTTAATGCGTTTTTTGGAATATTTGTCCTGACATATGCTGAAAACAGCTCTGTTTTCTAAATAATCTTCGACAACTGATGTAAAAAGTTATGTAAAAAAAAAAAAAAATTTTACACTAAACTAGATGATTTTATTTTATTACACATTTTTTATCAATATTTTTATTTTTTCATATAAAAAATACTAATTTAACCAATTGACACAGACCGGTTACACCACATTGACATTTTTACAATTATCCCCCAAATATTCTTGCAAAATGAAATATTAACAGAAATTTTAGACTTGGTCCTCAATAAAGAAAATGTGTGCAAGTGATCTGCAAATTTATTTAGAAATGTTAACCCATTTACATTTAATTTATTCATAAAATTACGTCTGCAACAGATATGAGCTATAGTATTGCTATGACAAACAGTCATCAAAAAAATAAAACAAAGAATGTGTGAGCATTTAGCATCTTTCTTCAGAGTATGTAAAAATGCAGCTTTTATGCATAAACAGAAAGCATTAATGTGTTAACATACTTGATTGCTTTACTTTATCCGTCAGGACCCTGGGATATAAAAACCGTTATGTAAGAGTTCCAGATGGACATCTATGGATTGAGGGAGATCATCATGGCCACAGTTTTGACAGCAACACCTTTGGACCGGTAATGAATTGCAAAGTCAAGCATCACTATTAGTCATCACTATTGCTCTCTGGATCCCAAAATAATAAAATTATAAACTTCAGCACATAATTTATCCCACACTGATGGTGCTACAGACTAAATGATCCTCAGATCGGCCAGTGTGTTGCTTTCAATTTACTCAGTGCCGCTGCTAGCCATTTTGGTTCCCTAAGCATGAATTCCTTTATGATGCCCCCGACCCGAGAAAAAAACTTATGTTTTTGCCAGTTAGACTTTTTCTTACCAAACATATAACTTAATACCAATAACACAATGGGCCCTATTTTAACGATCTAAGCGCATTGTCTAAAGCGCACAGTCTAAACGGGCGTGTCCGATTCCACTTTTGCTAATTTAAAAACAGGAAAAATGGTTTGTGCGCCGAGCGCACGGTCGAAAAGGATTGTTATTCTCGTAATGAGTAATGGGTGTGTTTTGGGCGTAACGTGCAATAAACCAAAGAGTCTTATCTCTCATACCCTTTAAAAGCCAGTCTATGTGCATATACAAGGCTAAAAAGTGCCTAATAATGTTTCTATAGGCTAATTAAATTATATTGGCATTATAATTTTTTTTCATAAGGCTATTTTTGGTGCCCCCTCAGCACTTGGTGCCCTACGCACAGCGCGTGATGCACGTGGTGGGAGTGGCGGCACTGACTTTACTGAGCGATCAGATGTAAGATTTTCAATTCAACCACAACCACAGTGTGCATAAATGATTTTACTATTATTTCAAGATGCATTGTTTTAGTTGTTAACAGAAAGTGTGCCAACATTAGGTATTGCATTTGTCCCAGTTTGACAAATAAAATTGTTTTAGGCTGCATGTGCGAAGGATCACTATATAAATGCTAATACTGTAGACCGATTTTTTTCAGAAATGGAAATAGCAACCTTCATGTGCTTAAATGTATTAAGATTAAAATGTTATTAGTTCTTTAATGATCTTTTTGGACAAAGTCATACAGTAGCACTTTAAAATGTTGTGCTGTTTCGCTGCTGACATACGGTGTGACCTGGACTTTAATCCTTCATGACCGTAGCCACAGATGGTTTGCTTGGAGATTACAGCCGCAGTTCGAATACTTTAAATTGACATTGAGGTCTTGTCATGCTGTTGAAGCGAAAGGATCTGTGTGTTCCATATCATCCCTGCAGGTGATTACATTATAAACCCCTTCAAATCCATCAAAACCCTGCAGGTATTTACAATACCCTCCAAATGGAAGTTTTCAAGAGCTTGCTGGAATCATCCACATCCCCCGGCTATAAAAAGCAATGGGGTCTTTTACTTTTAATGCTGGAAATATATTGCTTTGTGTTCAGTGGATGACAGATATCATCTAGTTCTTGTTCCACCAGGCCCTTCGTCAGATTGTCAAAACCTTTTCTTTTCAAGGCATTGTGTTTTTGATTTTATACTGTTCATGATTCCTTGAAAGCAGAAATTTGATCGTACCAATCTCTACAGGTTTCGCTTGGTCTTGTTCACGGCCGGGCTTCTCACATCATTTGGCCACCCAACCGATGGCAAAGAATAGAACCGTCTCTACCCCTTGACCGGAGACCACTGTTAAACTGGGATGGAGAGGATTGCGGTAATGACTGAAATTGACAATTATAGATCCATGGCAAACTTTGAGTACATAGAATATTGTAATGGACAATTTGCTGATATTTTTTTTATTGTACTTTAGGTTATTTTATATAGTTAATTATTTTCATTTGTACATACTTCTACTTCTTGTGCTTTATGGTCAAATGCCACACAGATACAAAAGTGGTATGTACAGTATTGTACATGTTATTGATTTACAGTAGATATAAACAATGTACTATAATGTTTGTTTTAATAAAAGACGCTGTCATATACTTATTTTCCAAAACGGTTCATTTCTAGTGGTATACAAAGCTAAATTTTTTTAAAGAGTTCAGATACGCCTGACATGTTTTCTTGTAAATTAGCATTTTTATCAGGCTCTTATGTTTGAAATGAAATGTCAATTGAAATGTCTTATTTTACAAATATCACTTTAGTCATTTCATTGGTATTTAACAAATTTGACTGTCTTTCACTGCAAAACCCTCTAAGTGCATGCAGGCTTTTTTTAAACTAAAAAAAAAAAACACTTAAAAAACATAGTAAACAGATGCAAAATCACTAAAGATGTAACTTAAAACATTGCAAATGATGAACGTCAGAATTTAAAATGTAAAAATAAAGTAACCGAAGCACACAGTAGGGTGATTCTTGCGAAATTAGACTTATGAGGTGTCATGAAACATTTTAATAAAAAAAAGTAAATCCACAGTAAGAGTATTAAAATAAGAAGCATACAGTTACAAACATCTCTTCATGCACATGATTTCAAATGACATCATACAAACCAATTTTGTTGTTTTTTCCACATTTAAGGGGAACATTTTCATTACCGCAACGTGTCCATGACTGGATTTGGGTTGTTTGACATGGAAAATTTATAATTTAAAAAATGTGAAACATGGGGTATTTGGTGATCATTGGTTAATGTAGAGACAATAATAAAGAATATAAATGTGTCCAAGACCAATTTTCTCATCCTCCGCAACAATTATCAATCATTGTTTAAGGCCTAAAGGAACTAACATTTTCAACAAAAAATAGTTGGAAGGGACATAATTGACTGTGACACTCAAGATGGCTACCAGGTAAGCAGTTCTTATTTTATCTCTAAAAGTTGAAATTTTGTTTGTCTTAGTAGACAACTTTTTAGTTCTCATTACCGAAACATGAGTTTTCAAATGCATATATTTAATGTAATATCATGTTGCGGTAATGATAATTTTTGATAATGATAATCTAAAAACTTTAAATAATTCTATAGGAAATATTTTTTAAATCTTCTAAAAATAATGGTTATAGTAAGTTCAGACATTAATCTTATATGTCCTGGAGTGTCCCTTTTAATCAAGCCTATTTTTAATATAACCCCAATTTCATAGCAATACATTTCATATTTCATGATTAAATTTCAAAGATCTTGTTTGACATCATTATCAAACGCGTATCTGACACAGCCACCTGTTCTGTGTTGTGGATAAAGTATTTTCTTATTCGCAAACCCTGCGTAAGAGCAAAAATTGGCTGCAATTTTGTATTGATCCCGCACTGCCTAAGATAGATTTGTCCTTAAATGCCATGGCTGTGAATTTGTTGATTGCTATAAGACTGCTTTCCTCGAGGAGGTCGAACGCCATGCAAGACTAAACTCGATAGGATTTAATGTGAGTGGCCACAGGTCAATACGGATATTCGAACAAGGCTGTGATGTGTTCAATGTCTGTCAAACATAAATCAACACAGACAGCCCTAAGGCTAAAGTACGCCGGGGAACAGGCGCAAATCTTTGGGGTACTGCAGAAGATGAAGATAATTGAATTGTAGACAAACAGGGCCTAAATACCCACAATTTGAAAGCGTACGTGTACTATATTCAGCTTAAATACACTGTCATAGATTTTTATGTTACTAATTAAGTTAAACCATTTCAACTTGTTTTTATAAGTTATGTCAACTTATCACAAGTACAAACTTATAATAGTAGGTTCAAGTTGTTGTTTTTTACTGTGTATGTGTTTTTCACATTATGGCGTTCTGGATTCTTGTCCCAGGTAAATAAGACGTCTCGCATTGGTGACAACAAAGCATGATTTCAAGTTTTTAATCTTCTCTAGGACACCGTAAGCGATCATGTCATCGTAGCTTATTTCAGTGGCCACAAAACTCCTCTGAGGGGAAGCAATCTTTCATTGAACATGACAACCGCATTACATACTCGCGAGACGAAATTGAAGCCCCGAATTGAATTTACCTTACAGAGTGAAAGAGATGCTTTCATTTGGTGATGCAAATGCAAGCTGAACTGTGTATCTTTTTCGTGAAGCGCTTATGTGCAGAGGATACCTGCATGTGTTTCATATTATGGATTAATATGAGCATATGTTTACTGGTCCTGTGTGAATTATGAACTAAAAGATTATAAATCTGAATTTAAGATGAAAAATTTATCTGAAAATGATTGAAGTGGATGTGCGGCATTTGTGGTCACAATTAACCTTAAAGAGATAGTAGAATTCTGTCATCCTTTACTCACCTTCATGTTTTTACAAATTTGTATACATTTCTTTGGTCTGATGAACAAATGAAGATATTTTGAGAAATGTTTGTACCCAAACTGTTCATGGACCCCATTCAATTCCATAGTAGGAAAAAGAATACTATGGAAGTAAATGGGGTCCACAAACGTTTTGGTTACAAACATTCCTCAAAATATCTTTCTTTGTGTTCAAATAACAAGGTCAAATGAGACACAACCATCTTTTAACAGTATACATAACTATATTCTCAGTTACTGGGCGAAGTGATTTTCACAACTCTATTTTGTCACTTATCGGTATGCTAGCAGGAGCCATTCACTTCCAGTCTTTGTGCTAAGCTAAGCTAAGCTAGCGGGGGCTGCGTCAGACAGAGTTACAACACGCCCAGAGATGAGAAAGGTATGTATGGACTTAAACTCTGGGGGATACGGTGAATAAGCTAAATTCCCAAAATGTGGGCGTGTTCCTTTAAAACATGAAAAGCATGATGCAGGAGCAGCAAAACATCTAAGTTACATATGTATACTGTAATGTGCTTTATAAAGGCAGAGGGTTTTTTTTCCATCTCTTTTTGTTATCTCATATGGTGGCAACAGGCTGCAGAATCAGACTGACCCAATTAAAACTCAATCCTCAGCTCCGGACCTGAAGGCAGCCGGCAGTTGTTTGGTTTCGCTGATAAATAACAAGGAGCACAGAATCCGCTGTATTATTACCTGTCTTTTGTGTGACGCTCCCTTAAGGCTTCAGTAATGGCCTCTACAACAGCATATTTGCAACGACTAATAAGCTCATTAACTCATTCAGCATACATGTGGCTTTTGTGTGGTATCAATGCACTTTGCACCTTTTCATTTATCCTAAAGGGTATTTCAGAAAATAGGTTATCGTTGGTAATTAGTGGATTTTTGACGGTTATCCCTGGTGTGGAATCGACCTGATAGAAATGAGAAAATATACATGTTTTTATCATAGGCTGAGAGCTTATGCTTTTTCAAAGAAATTACATTTATTTAGGCAGATGATTTTATCATGTATGATCTTTGGGAATCGAACCCAAGACCTTTGCGCTGGTAACACATTGCTTTACCAACTAATCCAGGGGGGGCACGTGAATTGTACATTTTTAAAGACTCTGAAGTTACCAAGTGGTTGATGTCTTAAGGGCAACATTATTTTATATGGGATTACATTTCAATCAACCAATCAGATTTCAGAAATACGTTTACAGTCTGTTTTAACCCAGATAGCAATTTTGTTCAGGCCCAGCTCCGGCCCACACAACCAGTTTTTCCTCGGCCCACATACAACAAAGAATGACGGCCCTACAGTGGCCCAGTTCTGAATTACGGACAAAGGCCACACATGGGCCACAACTGGCCCATGTCTCTGACAGATAATAGCCCATAATTGGCCCAAACCTGGGCCAGAACAGGTTATAACATCGGTACCAGTTCTCAGCCATAGGTCAACCATATTAAAACCAGCATTTAACCAGAACTTCCAAAACTGAGCCATAACTCAGCCTAATCTTGCCCAAATTATATTAATAAATAAATCACACGAAAAATTACTTTCAAATTGTTTGCCTTTTTATTAATCAATAGCACACAAGTCAATAACACTACGACATTGTATGTGTTAAAACTCTTCTAGTATAAACTGCCAGCAATAAACAAAAATACTAGTTTGTTCAAATACATTATTGGCATGAGTCTAACAACAACAACTTAAATTACAAAGCAATTTCATCCTTAGTAAACAAACAAAAGTTTAGAACAAACTGATAATAAAAAAAACCTTTGTGACAGTTACATTTGTGTGTTAAATGTAGCTTGCCCAAATTGCCAGCTATACACAAATACAGAAGTTCATTGAAATTAATATATACGCATGAATAGAAATTTAAATGAATTACCATGGGTAAATACAAGTTTAAACCAAACTGAACTTAAAAGTTAGTTAATTAGAAACTTCATGTGTATGTGAAACCAACTCTACAACCAGCCAGCCAGCAAAGATACAAGGTCCAGTTAAAGTATTAGCATGAATCTAACTAGGGTAATTTCAAATAAAACGAAAAATTAAAACAATACAATTCATAAAAATGAAACAAACAATCAAACACTAATAATAATCTATGTGTATGAGAAAGTGTTCCTATTCAGGATTGTCCTCAACAAGAAGTACTGCTTTCCAGTGTCTCTTTTCTTCTCAGCTCCTCTTTCCATAGATGTAAACATTACAGCAGCCCACTGTTATATAAAAGAAAACAGATGCAAATCAATAATTGTTATGAAGCAAAAGCCATATAATAAAGTAATTAAAAGCATAATGGTATACTTTAAAACAAACAGTTAGATAAACAATTAGAAGATGAACCTTTTAGGATGAACTGCTTCTGTTTTCTCCCTCAAGTTGCTTTGGATGAAAATGTCTGCGCTGAATGTCTAAATAAAATGAAACATAGCTTAGACCTTAAAGAGGTACTTTTCATTTAGATACAAAGCAAATGAGATATGTTCTAAGCATGTATTTAAAATATATTATATTAGGAATATCCCCATTATTAGTTACCAAGAAAATTAAGTCAAATCAATATAAATGAAAGAGAGAAGAACCATATACTGCACGTCTAAGGTCTTCACAATTGCTGTCATACTTTATCCACCTATGAGAAATTCAGCTTTGCAGATATAATTCTAAATATTTGTAAATATTGATTTTGGAAGCAATTAAATTAACATTAAATTAAATGGTGGCCCTGATGTACTGTCACTAACCTGAATGTCACCTCCTCCTGTCCTGTCAGCATCCTTGTCCCACCTCTTTACCTGAAGCAAACACAGCAGATGATTAACAGAAAATAATTTCACAGTATTCCATATATTCAAAATATTTGTATTTTTACCATTTTCCTTTGTATTCAACAATGCAATTCGGGTAACTAAAGTAATGTTAGGCTATGGTCAGTTCTTACTCACCTAATGAATGAAACCACTGTCCAGCCCTCTGTATTTATCAGCTTTCACTGAAATCACAATGTGACTATTTAGCCATATAGAGCAATCTTTTGATAATAAACACAAAGATGCAAACATGAGCCTCAACATTTAATTTACCTTAATGTGTCTATTGGAATATACACCCCATCATCCTTCTCTTGTCCCACTCCAGAGTCTTCATGACTTGATGAACACAGACACACTTTCATCAAAAAAGGAAATTAAACGTTACAGAAATACATTTTTAAATATGTTTTTTATATAAATGTTCTAACATCAGGAAGACCAGATAACCAAATTCGATTACTTCATTATAATATGATCACAGTTATTCATAACCTGATAGAAAACAGCTAATTTAATATCAATATAACGTTAATTGTCACACATTACGTTACACACGAATCACGTAAACGTTTGCATCCCTTTATGCGTTTGTAAGACATTTAAACAAAAACATTTTTATGATTGAGTTTAAATATTTAAGTTCAGGTACTTACTATCTTTCATCCTGCTGCCTTTGAAATCTGTCCGTTATGAATGATTGACGCGGTGTAACTGCTACTCCGACGGTAACCCCGCCTATTGGTTAATTTGATTGGCCGCCGCTCGGCTTCCGTTAACAGGAAAGCTCATCTTCTGTTATGTGATTGGCCAGTGGCACTCGCCTTTTTTGATTTGATTGGCCATCTCAATAATTTTTGACAAGGTGTTCAACGTAATGCTGAGTTGCAGGAACTGAGAAACGGATGACGTTAAAATACCGCGAGAGTGATTTGAAATCAGAATGCTGTCCATGATCTTTCGAGTCGCTCTCGCAGTACTTTGATGTCATCCGCGTGTAGGTTCTTGTTGCACTTCATAAATAAACTGCGCATCCTTAACGTAACGCGAAGGTTAACAATACATTTTGTTTATTTCTGCAGTATCTAACATTTGATTGTACACAATGATAGTTTTACTTAGTCATTGAAGTCAGAAATCTTCAGCACAGTAACGTTTATTTCTGCAGTATCTAACATCTGATTGTACACAATGATAGTTTAGTCATTGAAGTCAGAAATCTTCAGCAGGAATAAACTCCTGCTACAATGAAAATCGCGCAAAAGCAAGTTTAAATAGAAACGATCCATGGTGCTTCTCAAAGCAACGTTATAGAAACTTTTAAATTCAGAAAGAAAAACTTTTGGAAATTCAGGGTCATTTGAACAAAATAATCTTGACCCATGATCTGAAGGCAAGTTTATGTGATTGAAATGTAGACAAACATGTCCAAATATATTAGTTTCTTTTAATACAAAACTAACATTTTACTTAATAAAGGTTAAATTAACATTCAGATTAAGATAGCCTGAAAATCCTTCAATTCTTCTAATTATTTATTATAAATCAGTATTTTAAATGTGGCTTACAATCACTAGACTGATCTGGGCCAGAATCACTACACTGATCTGGGCCACATACCTCCCAATCACAACTGGCCCAAATATTATCTGCCATCATGGATCCAGTGCCATCATTGCCACACCTGGCCCATACTTGGCTGACATGTTGCATGCCGTTGCCGGCAGCACGCCAGCAGTGCCATCATGAGGCCACATTCGGGCCGAGTCCGTCTGCTATCTGGGAAGTTTAAGGTTACAACGACGAGGATTAGCTGCTTCTAAACCATTGTTTTTCGCTTATCATTTCCCTCTGATTTTAGGGTTCAGTTATGGTTGGGTTTATGTTTTATTTTAAAATATAATTTTTTTTCTCCTCAGCAGGACATCTCTCACTTAAAATTAAAATTTGAAATCAAGGCTAGCATCGCTAACATTTGTCATTTGTAGATCTAAATATTAATTTACATTTGATTAATCGTTAGTGCCGCCTTGCTACTTGTAAAGAGCAGTTTTCAAACAGACGCTTCACAATTCAAGATAGTAAAACAGCGCCATCATGGGGTTGAACAAAGACGGTAAATATCATAGTGTGAGTGAATGCTTACATTTTATCATTTAGTAGACACCTTGCAATTTATTTAACCAATTAAAACACATTTATAAACACATGTTTTTATCAAATGTATCTTTAGGAAGCCAAAAGCAGAACAAAATTATTAGTAAGTGTAAATAATATAAAAGTAAAATCATACATGCATAAATCAAATGTCAATTATTTTATATTTTGAAATAAAATTTATTATCCTGCATAATATAAATTATAAATTATTTATTTTATTTTTTATTTCTTTCCTTCTTCATTGAGTTTTTTTATTACCAGTGTTTCAATATGTTACATGGAAAAATACAAAGCTACACAAAATGTGCAACTACACTTATTACAATACTGAGAAAAATAAAAAATAAATAAAGACAAAGTATTCATTTTCTGCAATGAATATGAGATTAAGAAAGTAACAGTAATAGATTAATTATGTAATACTCATTTTCTCTTGTTTTGTTTGTGGTATAGAAACCCAACAATACATCTTTAAATAACAATGAAAAATTTAACAGTAGGTTACTGTTAATATATTTACAGAAATCAATCCAAAATAATTGTGTATAATCACATTCCCAAAAAATATGAAGTGCTGTTTCATTGGAAGCACCACAAAAAAGGCAGCTTATTGTGTCTATATCCACTTGAAGTCTTTTTAAGTATACTTTGGCTGGATAAAACCTATGTAACAATTTAAATGATACTTCCCTCACCTTGTTAGTTATTCATTATTTAAGGGGAAGCGTCCATACATTTTTCAATTCAATAACAAAGTTCCCCCAATATGACACCACATTAGAATTATTACAAGAGATCCGATTTTAAAGTTATGGTATGACGGGCGTTTTCCTATTGGGATTTCAAAAGGGGTGTTCGCTAATTTAACAGCCTCCCTAAGAAGTATAGCTTTCTTAGGTATGGCATCCATAACAAAAGATAAACACATAAACAATACATTTTTTGGGAGTTACTGAAAATTTTAATTTAGATGAGAATTCTGCATAGGATAAAACCTACTGAGTAAAGGAGTTGGGAAACAGTTAAGAATTTTTTACTGTACTTTCTAAGATTATTTTGATACAAGATATCTCGGTTGTTCCAAATAAAGTACTGGTGGGATGAAAAATTGTGTTGTATATGTTTTGGTTTTAAACAAATTCGTGTCATTTGTGAGTGACGCACATACGTGCATTCTCCAGTCCGGCAGGTGGCGCTGCGGCCGCTACAAGTTGCTTATGCATGTCAAGAAAGAAGTTGTTTAGAAAACGTATCGTCTCTGTTGCGTTGTTAAAACACACACAGTACTGTAAAGAGATGTTTATTTTTAATTATACATCTTTGTAACCAAAACAGAACCAGGATCGTCTTCGTCCTCGGTAAGATTTTCTTTATTTCCCTTTATAAAGCAGTCGGGTCATTCATCCATCCATGCTAACGTTAGTTCTGTGCTAATGATGATAATCTTCCTCATTTGAGTATTGTGACATCGTTTATATAACTGCACATCATAAATATGACTCGTTAAATAAAACATTAAAGCTGTGAAAATCAGGGACTTCTGGTTAAATAAAGTGTATACAGAATGTAAACATAACCTCGTGTACGAACATGCATGCAGTCACAAAGTCTAATAAAATGCTTCTGTTTTACATGAATGCATTTTTCTTGAACATTATATTATGTGAGAGAATTCAAACATGAATTTTAGCGTTCCTTAGTTTTTAATATTTCCCCTTTTATGCTAATTTCAGCATGCCCTACCATGGGCTTTAAACATCACGTACATGCCTTTCAGAAATGTATATTAAAATGTAAATGCAAAATTAAATCTGGGTTCGTTTTGAATAAAGAAACTAAGAAAATTGCACCACCACCACAAAACAGCAACACTATATCTATTTGGAACAAGTACACAATTTCAGCATCATTTTGGGTTTATTTTTTATTTTTCACAACCTTACAACTTTTTTTTGCAGGTTGTAATTTAAGTTATTGAATATCAATGTGATTTCAGGCTTTCGAGCTCTATGCCAGTTTGCCCATTTAATTTTTGCATAAATGTAATGTTTTACATGTGATGCACCTGATGATAATTGTTTCCTGTCCTGTGTCGGCCCGCTCTCAGATCATTCGAGTGCTGTGCCCTCAGGCCAGCGTTTCCAATGAAAATGTCCCTCGCCCAGAGAGTTCTCCTGACATGGATCTTCACGTTAATCTTCCTCATTATGCTGGTCCTGAAGCTGGACGAGAAAATCCACTGGAGCTGGTTCCTTATCTTCCTTCCTGTCTGGACCTTCGATGTCATTCTCCTTCTCATGCTCATTGTCAAAATGGCAGGCCGCTGCAAGCCGGTGTTCGACCCTCGCAACGGGGCAGAGAACTTGAAGAAGCGCGTATGGTACCTCGTGGCCATGCTGCTTAAACTGGCGTTCTGTCTGATGCTGTGTGCCAAACTAGAAAGACTAATGGACGTTTTGGTGAGCTCGGTGTGCGTACCGCTGTGGGCACTGCTGACAGGGGCATTGGTCGAGCTGGGGTACAACGTTTTTCACTTCAGAAGAGACTGAGCATGTAAACGGTACTTTTAAAGGAGATATGCAAGCTGTAATTCAAATCATCTTTACTGTGTTCATAAGGGGTTGAGTAAAACATCTTTAAAATACATACTGTATGTCATTCATGAAGAAGAGATTTTTCTGTAGGGACGTATCGCAATTTAAAGCTCTTTTTTTCAGGAATTGCTTGTATGTTACAGGCCGAGTGATGACTATGCTGAATTGCCTGCATGTTCATATTATTGATGCAGGGAGGTTTATGGATTTCGGTGGTGAGTTTCCGCTCAGGTGACAGAAATGATTTTATTGTGAATGTTGATTGTATTTATTACATTTTAGTTAAACACTGAGATCGTTAGTGACGTACCTCTAAACTATTGGACAGTTAAGATACTGTTTCTTTCAACTAGTACTGTAACAAAACATGAAAAGATGTGTTCTACCATAATGGTGTATATTTATGTCTGTCTTTTTTTCGATATCATACGCTTGCATTGCACAATAATTCAGTTTTATTTTCTCTTATGGTCAAAATCTGTAAATAATAAAACAATAATAGCAATGTTCTTGCCATTAAATAAAGATGCATTTAACATTTCTTACTATGCGTTCCATTTTCATAAGTGCCTATTATTAATTTAATTTATTATTAATATATTTTATAAGGTGTTTATGTGAACATGCATGGAAGGTGTTTTCACAAGATATTAAAATATATAATAAGTTATTTTTTGCTTTTTCAAAGGGTTTTATTTGGTACTTAATATCATGGATCACAAGATATGTTGGACCAATTGTGCCTTTCTCTGTTTATGACTTTCAGTCCTGTTAAAAATTGTTAAATGGAACATATAAAATAATTTGTTGGTGTCCCAAGAGTATGTATGTGAAGTTTTAGCTCAAAATACCATATAGATAAAATGCAAATGAGCTGATCTCTGCACTAAATGGCAGTGCTGTGGTAGGATAGTGCAGATTAAGGGGCAGTATTACTATAGCAAGATCCCCTTCTGACATCACAAGGGGAACCAAATTTCTGTAAGCTATTTTTCCACATGCTTGCAGAGAATGATTTACCAAAACTAAGTTACTGGGTTGTTCTTTTTCACATTATAGGTTGATAAAAGCACTGGGGACCCAAACTATAGCACTTAAATATGGAAAAAATCTGATTTTCATGATATGTCCCCTTTAACAAGTTACTCTACCCTGATAACAGAGTTTGACAAAACAGAACTGACACAGACTCATTTTCACAACAGGAAATCATGATTGTCATCTACACTGTAAAAAGTGAAAGTTGGATTTACTTAAATACTGAAAATCTAAATAATCCTAAAATATATTATATTGCAATTACTTAAAGAAGCAGTTCACCCAAAAAAAAATGGTCCGCATTGACTTAACCATAGTAATTTTTATTCCTACTGCGCTCAAAAAAATGAACTTTCACTTTAATTTGACTTAATCCTTTCATATTGTCATTACTTAAAAAAATCTATTTAACAATATGAACTTACATACTACTGAATTATTTCAGTCGGTAACACCTCAAAAAGAATTTAAACTTTTTTTATGCAAAGTTAGAAATTTGAGTTGAGAAAGCTCACCTAACTTTTTTAGGTATTACCGGGTGAAGTAATTTTTAAGTAGATCCAACTTTCACTTTTTAACAGTGTATATAACACTTTTTACACAAAAATATATTATTATTATGGCCTGTAACCAGTGGTGTATTAAGACCTTGTGGTGCCTCTGAGCAACAGCTCCATACAGGTGCCCCCCGACCCACCTCACAAATGATCGTGCAAGAATCCACTTTCTTAATAATTTATAAGATTTTGTAAAAATGAAAGTTAGCAATTATTAAATTGCACAAGCTGTCAAAATAAACATGTCACTTTTGTAAAAAAGAACATACAAAAATAAACTATACTATTTAAGCATATTTAACAACATTGTTATTGTGCACCTGCTCACTGGTGCAATGCTACATTGCTTGTAATGAACAACACAAACAAAAAAATTGCAGTGATATTATGCACAAATTCTCAAACAATTTACAATTGCACTTTTCAGGATTTTGACCAAGCAAATTGGCATATGATGTCTTCGAAATCTATGTCCCTAACCAGCTTATATTCAATGGCAAGCAGAAAACTGCGTATTTGTGGGATTTTGTGTAAAGTGGCTAAATGTGCTCTTTGTCTTTTTTAAATTTTCTTTGGCACTGCCACTTAGCTGCTGCCGCTTCTCCGACATCTCCTTATTGTTTGTGGCACTTTTGGCTGTCTGCCAATCATTTTCCAGACAGTTGTTGTGCATGTCACGCTTACTTGGCATAAGATGCACGACTTATGTCTTAAAAAACAAGTACTATCGTAATATTATAAAAATTTAATTTTTTATTGTTGGTTTCAGTTGGTGCCCCTAAGGTCTTGGTGCCCCTGGGCACTCACCCAGTTTGTCCATATGGTTAATCCTCCCATGCCTGTAAGATCTTGTGTTCCATGACAATGAGTGCCAAATTATTAAAATAATTAAAAATATAACCATTTGATGAATATAAAAAATATAACTGCAATTATAAAATCACCAATAAAGAAATACAAATTTCTGAAATGATTTACTCATCTTTATGTTGTTGTACATTGTACCCTGTATGGGTTTCTTTATTCTGTCAAACACAAATGAAGGTATTTTGATAATTGATGGTGAAGTCACAGTTGATGCTACCCATTGACTTCCATAGTAGAAAAAACAAATACTATGGTAGTCAATATGTACCATCATCAACTGTCTACCATCATTTATCGAAATATCAGAATACAGAAACTTATACAGGTTTACAACAACATGAGGATGAGTCAATTATGACAGCATTTAATTTTTTTGGGTTAACTATCCCTTTAAAGTCATATGAATTTCTTGGACCACAATTTTGAAGAATCTGCTTCTTTTCCCACGCTGTAAAACCTAACAGTTAACTTAAATCAAACCATTTAAGTAAACCGGTTGCATTAGACAATTTAAGTTTTAAAACACATAAATTTAAGTACTGTGAACTTGAGTCATGTGCAATTATGCACTTATATTTAAGTAGTGTGAACTTAAATATAAGTGCATAACTGCACATGACTCAATTTGTTTAAGTTAACAGTACTCAAATGTATGTGTTTTAAAACTAATACCACCGGTTTACTTAAATGGTTTGAGTTGAGTTAACTTTTAGGTTTTACAGTAATGCTGCTTTTTATTTCTGTAATAAAGTGAAAGGAGACTGAGGCTTGATAAATCATAAAAGTTTTATTTTATAACTTGTTACAACAACAAAGTTACAGATTCCGTTTTACAGCAGATAAAATATAAAAGTTTAAACTTACAGCAACATTGAGAAGAAAATGTGTATCTTTAAATTTACTCACACATAACCCATTATGAAGTTTACTAATGCTAATACACTATTAACAAACTATAAACTTTTAAAATGTCTTTAAAAAGCAAGTAATAATATGTTTAATGGAACGCAACATTTCTCTAAACAAAATGATAATACACAAACACATCTGTACCATCCTGACACCACACACAAGATTAGCAATTTACTACGTAGCTTATAGTTTTATTTCAATAATTTTAATTCAAAAGATAGCTTTGTTTTAGTTTGTATAGTTTCGAGGTCTGATCATCATTCTGACAGTCTTAAAAGAATGTCTTTCATTGGTTGGATAATACTCCATAGTGATATTGTGCCAGGTGCCCCAAAATATTCCATTACGCACCCCTTTGTATTTTGTGTGATAATAGTTGCCGTTTAAGTTCGCAGACATGCATGCATCAAACCACCAGCCGGAGCTGTAATAAACCCCACAGTTTCCAGAAGGATACAGGTCATTATCTCTGTCGGGAGTTGTGAAGAGCTTCTGGTCATGATTGTACATTTTATTAAACTGCATGGCGTTGCCAGCTGTCCCTGAATAACCACCGATGGACAAGCGGTATTGTTGGCTCTCATTGGCCACGTGGAATCGGTCATAATGGGCGTATTCTCTAACTCCTTCGAAGTCTTCGAGCTCTATTCGCAATGACATGTTTTTCGCCTGGGTCAGCCAGTGGATCTTGTCATTGCCAAGCCAAAACTCGCCTGTTAGTTTACCGAACCCCTTCTTGTACTCATCCCATGTGTGATTAAAACTAGTGCTCCCATCAAAGCGTTGCTGAATCAATGTCCACCCACCACCGGTGGTCTCCATGTCACACAAGACTTGGAACGTGCTGTTTTTTGATCGTGGCGTAACTCTGTACACGCCATTATGTTGTGTTTTTGTCATGTAGTCAGCACAGTCCTGTGGCAGTCCTCGCCCTGTAGGCATTAAAAGACATTATTAGTTACCTTTTGTTGGTTAAACATGTTGCAGCAATGAATAAACAACTGTAATCCGCATGCTTCCATCTACTTAAGCGTCTTCTTGATTGTGACGTTTGTAGGCCAGTCTTGTTTATAAAGCAATAATATGTTTTTAATAAAACTATACAAGTAAATATTACAAAAGACCAATTCAAAAAAATAATGCACAGAAATGCATCTTTAATCATCAGCCAACGGAAACATTTCAAAGGTTTTTGTTCACGTTTTTCCTTCGTTTATTGTATGCATGAAAAGTTGAGCCACCTGGATTTACTTATCCATAGTTAAAGGAGTTTATACTGGACCACAATGGGCCCAAAGTCTGCCTCGTGCTTCTCCCCATACACGAGTATTTATATTAAAAGTTCTGCTATTAGGCATTGGATGATACAGCACATAGTGTGCATGAGGCAGAAAAGTCTTTGCTTTCCTTCAAGTTCAATAAAGACCTGACATGCCAATATAACAGAGAATGGAAGAGGCCCGCAGCTGGTCCATGCCTCTTTTTACTTTCACAAAATGCACATCTGTTACTCAGATGAGCTCTGTATCCTCTAGCATCCTATGCTCATCCTAATGTAAAGAATTTTTGGAATCACACCATCAAGATAAAGGGGTCATTGAGTTTACAACGTGTTAGTTTTCATATTGTTTTAATTCTTGACTAATTGTCAGGGTAGCTTTTATCCTAATTTATGTCCCCATTTGAACTCTCCTGAAATGTATTCTTTTGTACAACAAGCTCTGTGCCAGAAAAACAACAATTGTCACACTGTTTTTGCATGCCTCAGTGATAAAGCAACATTCTACTTTTTTTGAAAATATGCTCATTTTCCAGCTCCCCTAGAGTAAAACATTTAATTCTTACCGTTTTGAAATCCATTCAGCTGATTTTAGCATAGCTTAGCACAATCCATTGAATCTGATACTGATATTACGAACTGCCCGAAAATAGTTCCCTTGGTTACATTCAAAAGCAGGGGACTATTTTGGGGAACTGCGAAATATCACTACGCCTGCTGCTGCCATGTTACAGCAGCAAAGTCCTTGATGATTATGCCAGAATGAGAGTATTTTTCCTAGCCATATCTGCCTAGAAAATTTCACTTTTAATTTCGTCGGCTTTAGTAAACGATCTAACTACAGAAGAGTCAAGTTTTAAATAGGAAAAATATCGAAACGCTTTGGTTATTTTTTAGCACAATGCTAATGGTCTAATCAGATTCAATGGATTATGCTAATTAAGCTATGCTAAAAGTGCTACCGCCAGACCCAGAGATCAGCTGAATGGATTCCAAAACAGTAAGAATCAAATGTTTAAATCTAGGGGAGCTAGAAAATTAGCATATTTTCAAAAGAAGTGGAATGTCCCTTTAAACTTGATGTACTTTGTGATCAAACTATAAATGTTCCCTGTGTTATATCGAAATAAACACTATGGCTTCATACCTTACTCTGCACCTACTTATGCTCTGCAGTATAATTAGACTTTAATTAGGAGTAAATTGATAAAAATTGTCTCATTTTACAGAAAGCATTGCTCTCCACAACTTTTTTTTTAATAAATGTAATAATGCAGTTTTGGATTCACCGGCGGTTCTGCAGACTTTAAGGGGTTAACAACATAAGGTACTCCTTACCTCTTTCAGAATTTAACAGAGGCCTGCTCTGGGTTGCGGGCTGTTGGGTTGGTGTGTTTATACAGTCACTGCCACAGATGCTATGGATCTTGGTCTCTGCTCCATCTCTCTGAGTTACGTCATCGCCGACTGCAATCGCTTTAAATCCATCAGCTGTATCCTCGGGGCTTAGTGAGAAAACTTTTGAGCCCTTGATTTCTTCAACATTTGTAAGCGTATCCAAAACAACTGGAATTTTGTATGTCCCTCCATTATTACCTTGGACATCATCGACAGTATTTGGATTTGATAATACGTCCCCAGAGTATTTTTGCACTCTTTCTTCTTTAAGTTCCAGTTCTCTTGTTGCTACAGTATTTTCAAAGCTTATGGGTGGTGAGATGGTAGCCTGACTCATGTCTTGAACTATTTCGACGTGTTTATTGGTCATTGTAGGAATGTGTTTTGTAGTTTCTTCATGGCCGTTTTTTTCACTTACACCTGATAACTCTTTGTTTCGGGTGGATGCAGTTGGCCTTGAATTCTGCGGCTTTATGCTGCCGATTTTGTCCACTCCCACTGGGCGTTCACTGCTAGTAACAGTAGTTAACAAACTTAATTGTTTGGTTTCTTCGACACCACTGAGGGAATCGGGTTCACCACTATGCAGAGAGTTGTCTTTGTTTGAGTCCTCTTTGTTGTCCCCAACCTTTGATGTCATCACAGTTACGCTGCTGTGATCCTTGCCATGTCTAACAGTTTCCAAATCTAGGGTGTTGCCTGCATTTCGAGTAATCTCTGGTAGTGATTTCGAACCTGTACTGGTGAGATTAGTCAAAACATGTGACCCCATCGCCCGCGGGATGTCTTTGTTTTCTTCTCTACTGTCAGATGTTTTCCCTGTAGAGCTGATGAATTGAGTCACTGAGCTTACGTTTGTCTTGAAACCTTTGTTTGGAATGCTTGCCTTGGGCTCGGTTTGCAAATTTGGCCTCCTTCTTACATAACTTGGTTTCATCATTAAAGTGCCGTTTCTTCTGCCAAAACTGCTGTTACGGAGTAAGATGGGAAAATTAGAAGGTACCACAACACTGCTGTTTCCTGATATTTTGTTGATGGTATTAGGTTTGGGTGCTCCAGATGAAATCACAGTTGTTGGATGTCTGCCTGGGCGTATGGGGAATTTTGGCATCACTCGTGTGATATTTTTCAGAAATCTTATGTTGCTTGCTTCACGTATCCTGCTGATGTTCTTGTTGCTGTTAATAGAAAGAATGTTTCCAATATCTTCCCCACTTTTAGGTTTAATGGGCTGAGATATTAATATTCTTCTTGTCCCTTGGTTTACTACAGGTGATTCAACCGTACTGGCTATACTTGCCGTACGCTCCCTCACACTTGGGATGTGGGTGGGGTTCACAAGCTCTGTTTCCAATTGACTGGGTTTACTATCGCTTAATATGGTCTTCTTTACAGTCTCTGCTCTTAGTGAATTATAATTTATTTCCTTATTTACTGCCTCCGTAACCGTTCCAGACTGTGTGTGATCTTCTTGATCTGGAGGGAGTGGGTTAGTCTGTCTTTCATTAGTGATATCCAAAATAATGGACCTCAGATCCTCATGGCCATCAACAGTCTGTATTCTCTTATTTGGGGTTGGATATGTTTCCCTTTCCACCTGTCTCCCTGGGGAAGATGAGTTTGCTTTGTCTGCATCGGTGCTACTCATAACCAGACTTGCATCAGTTCCCATATGTTCGCTCTCAGCTATAATTAAGTTTGGCTGTTCGGCTCTGTTCATCGTACTGAAGGACTTGTTTGTTATTTGGGCTGTGTGGCTAACATCCTCCTGGTCTTCCTTCCTCAGATTTGTTTGGGTTGTTGTAATCTTAGTTTTAGAGTTTAGCTTTCTGAAGTTTTCCTCTTCATCCGCAGACACCTGTCTTGCATCTTTCAAGTCATTTTCGTAGTCTGTTCTGGAATCAGAGTCTGTACTTATGTCTTTTTTGTTCGTAATCTTTTGATCATCTTCTGACAGAGTTAGTCCACTGTTAGTCATAGGCTTTGTGTTTATTAATGCCATCTTTTTATCTTCTGTTGATAAGGGAAGTCCAGTGCCAGGTCTTGTGTTTATTATTGTTAACTCTTCACCATCTGCTGATAGGGTTAGTCCACTGTTAGTGCCAGGATTTGGGTTTATTATTCTCATATTTTCTTCTTCCGTTGATGAGGTTCGTTCACTGTTAGTGCCAAGATTTGGGTTTAATATTCTCATCTTTTCTTCTTCTGTTGATAAGGTTAGTCCAATGTTGGTGCCAGGATTTGGGTTTATCACTGTCATCTTTTCTTCTTGGGTTGATAGGGTTAGTCCACTGTTAGTGCCAAGATTTGGGTTTATTATTCTCATCTTTTCTTTTTCCATTGATGTGGTTAGTCCACTGTTGGTGTCAGGATTTGGGTTTATCACCGTCATCTTTTCTTCTTGGGATGATAGTGTTAGTCCACTGTTAATTCCAGCTCTCCTTAATGGAGAAAATCCATTTCTTGTTGGCCCAGGTCTGATTGTCTTGTCTCTTGCTTGTGGATGCGTCCTCACCACCGCAGGGTTTCTCAGTCTGTCTTCGTCGCTTACCTTGGCAGCTCTGTTGTTAATGTACATCTTTGGCCTTAGTGGTCCACCTGTCCTGGAAAAGTTAACAAGCTGTCTGTTACCAGCGGAAATCGTCCTTGTGTTAGCATTCCCTGAAATGCTACCCAGTCCATTCGCATTGGTGATATTTTGCATCCTCCTTCTCATAGCTAGGATGCCGGTGATGTTCTTCACATTTCTGTCCCTAAAAATGTTTGGTTGTCGATTCCCATAGTTTACGGATTGTACAAAGTCTTTTGTTCTTGGAATAGAGGACTCTAATAACTCACCTCGCTGAAACCTTTGTTCAGTGTGTGTTACTTCAGATGTAGGTGAGAAGACTTGTTTTACCTCAGATATGTCCCCCGGTGTCTCTTCAACTGAGGGATCAAATATTTGTACCTCTCTGCTCACCTCAGACCCATGGGCTAAGGATTGTACAAAATCTTTTGTTCGTGGAATAGACGACTCTAATAATTCATCTGGCTGAAACGTTCGGCCTCTCTGTATGTCTTCGGTTATAGGTGAGAACACTTGTCTTAATTCAGATGTGTCCCCTGATGTGTCTTCAAGTGAAAGATCAAAACCTTTAACCTCTTTGCTCATCTCGGAAATCTGATCAGTGGTGCCTTGGTCTGCATCATTCCTGTCAATGTTCCATTCATGGCTTTCTAAACTGAATGGATTTATCCTCTTCACATCACTCCTGATTATTCCCTCAATCTCTGCTCCGTTTCCTTGCGGGAGGGTTGAGGTGATGATCCTGACCGCTTGATCTGTGCCGCTTAAATTATTATTATGTCTCAAAGTTTGAGCTTCCTCTTCCTCCTCATCGTGGTCCTTCCATCCATCCCTCTCAACCCGCTGTCTCTCCTTACACTCCTGACAGTCAATTCTCAGCTGGTTCACCAGCTCCTTTAGGTTTTGCAGCTCTCTGGCCATTTTTTCTAGCCTTGGCAGCTGGATGGAAAGAGGAGGCAGCGTGATTTGGTAAGGGCAGAAGTTCTCCTCATCCTCGCAGTTCCCCAGAGGCTCTAGTTTTAGGATCTTAGGATCTGAGCAGCTGTCACACGCCGAAAATGCTAACAGGATTCCCCAAATGTACAACGCAGCGAGCCACATTTTGTCCTTTGTTGTGAGGAGGTCTGTTGCATGTGTTGAAGAACGTGAGAGAGCAGAATCAGGAGGGATTGGAGGACCACCTCCCTTTAACAGAGCAATGAGAGCTCAGAGAGGGGCGATGCTCTGTGATGACTCGCGACAAGAGGAGGATAACACAGACTTTCATTCGGAGGAAAACAACAAGAGTGGTCTGCAGGGAATATACTCAAAACAGCATGCGTAGTACTCTATTTACATTTATATATTTATTTAGCAGATACAGATAAGTAAATGTAAATTACTATAGTGATAACATGATTGTTAATACATCTACAGTATAATGGGTTTGTTTGTTAGTTTTTGTGTGCTTGTGTAGTTTATTGTAACTGCTTCAAAGGGTATAAGCATTGAAATATGATTTGTCAGTGTCATTTATATTAGCTTGACCCTTTAATCAAAACCATAAGGGTTATCTCGAGTCTTTTATCTGGAACACACAATGCATTCTCTACATATGCATATAAGCACAAGTGAGAGAATTATGATGACAGGCGCTTCCCAGCATCCTGCCTATAAAGCTGTGCATCCCACACACATGCATATATAAACACGTGCACACCAGCCACAAAAACATTAAGAGCTGTAGTGATGAAAAGCCTTGTAAACTATATTCAGATGGGACTAGTGTCTTTTGTGATTTTAATATTATCCTGGAGGCACCTTTTTTTTTGTATAAGAGTTGATCTATGCATCCTGTCCTTAGTTAAATTACAATAAACAAAAGTCAGATGGGAGAATCTGCTAAAACAGGAATTTTTAAACTTTTTTGTCAGATTTACCCTTAACCTAAATTATTTACTTGAAATAAATAATTTAAGAATGAAACAAATAATATTTCAATAATTTAGCATATTTGCATATTCAATATTTATTTATGCTTTTATCAGTAGTGTTTTACATGGTAATTGTTATTAATACCTTCATCTGGTAATGTTTTGTTGTGTAATGGTTGCGTGACATGCAGATTAAACGAATAAAAGATATCTTTTGTCAAACGTTTTATTTCAATTTTATATTTTAAAATCATTTATTTGCATCTTATGACTAACTTTTAATTAATTAAATAACTCATGTATGGGAGAGCGGGGCACAGCCTAATGCTTTTTGGTTTTGGCTCAATCATTAAAAAAATATTTGAGTTTGGTTAATTATATTTTTACACAAGCAACACACACATCTCTGCTACAAATGAACATTTGAAGTTTGTTTCTACTATTTACCATTCTTGGACAATTACACCAAACGTGACAGAAGTGCAAACGTTACAACTTACCACATAGGTGGGGTTAAATGTAACAGGCAGGGGGTTAGCTAAAAATTAAGTTTGCAGGCAAATATTTTAATACTATTTTGTCTATATACTTGAAGTGGACATTGTTTATATATCTGTCTATAATAGACAGGTATCTACACTATTCATCCATCATCTAACCATAGTTCAATTATAAATGGATACAAATGTCTAAATATGTGAGAAAATGCAGCACAATAAACATTTTTATATGTGACCCAGTCTGTAAAAACCATACTAAAGTCTCAAAATCAAATTCTGAGATAATGAAAATCAAAGTCTGATTTTAGCCATAAATTTCATAATTTTTATCTTTGACATGACCTTATTCAATCAATATTAAAGATATGAACAAAAATACATGTTGACACAATTTTGATAAGACATTTATTTTGTTGGTAGCCAGCAATCAATCCTATGTAGCCTATTTAAAACAACGGCAAGAATTATGCTAACGTTAGCGGTTTTCATATCGTTAGTGCTGAGGGGTTAGTTGTAACACAGCGTTACAATTAACCCCGCTGGGTGAAAATATTTTCAAGCCTACCAAAAAAGTTGCTAAGAGCTGCAGATATATTTCAAAATTATGCTTTTAGTCAACAAGACACTGATTAAGATGATGACAACTTTGGTTTTGGTATCTTACACACCCAACTCAGAAACCGAAAAAAACATGATAAAATTTTTTACTTACATGCCACCAAAACACTCAATCAATAACATTATTATTCCCTTTCCATAAATTTGCGAGAGAGCGTCATTTGGCAGCGTGAAAACAATACGGAAGTAAACTAATCGCTCAACCCTGTGCAACGATGTAAACGGTCCGTGTTTAGTGATGGTCGTTTTCGAAGCACTGCTTCGTGAGGCTTCGAAACATTTACGAATCTTTTGTTTCGAATCAGTGGTTCGGAGCTTGTTTCAAACTGGCCAAAGTCACGTGATTTTAGCAAACGAGGCTTCATTACGTCATAACTGTTTCGAAACGTTTCGAAAATCCGATGGTTCACCACTAGGGGGAGTTGATCACATGACCAGTGTCTAATAAGTTTAGGTGAACTCGGGTCAGTTTTATTATGAAAGTTCATAAAACATTCATCCTTCTGACTAATAACACTGCCATGTTGTCTACTTTTTGTTTATAGACAGATTTAATGACAAAAATGTGCATAATTAAAAGGGTAGTTAGTTTTATTCATTTGTTTGCCCTAAATAAAACTAAAAACACATTATACTTTTAACTATGTCTTAATTAAGTTAAATAATTTTTTTTAACATATTTTAATAAAAATCTTGCTATTATTTTGTAAAAAAAAGTGTCAAATGTGTGGACAGATCTGCTTTTACACTGTTTTGACCAGCAGGGGTCGCCAGCGTGTGTTGGTTTCGAACTGCTTCGAAAAATTGAATCAATTTTCGAAGCAATTGGTTCAATTGATTCGAAGCTTCGAAAAGCTTCGTTTCTCCCATCACTATCCGTGTTACAACTAACTCCGTGTTAGTTTTGCCCCCCCCCCCTACCTCCTGCAATTTCGTGTTTGGGAAACCGTGTGTTATATAAATTTATTAGGTGTGAACCCCACTTTAACTCCTGTTATTATATTGGCTTGGCAAATGTTGGGTCAGGCTTTGTTTCTCCTCAAATTTTACTACGTAGTTATGTAATGTTATTATTGACTACATAAACACATGTCCGAGCACATGACCTTCTGTAACTGCCAGGTCGAGGACATGATCCAGTTTAAATGAGTCCATAACAGATGTCTTCTGTTAATAACTGGAATCTCAAATAACATTTGTGATCCCATCTAGAAAAATACTTAAGTTCATTCATTACAACCTTTTCCCCAGGAGTTTTAACAGCCCTGTGTACTTAAACTTCACTAATGGAGAAGTTACGTTCCGCACCTTGGTTACCATCGAAAACTTCAGCAAAACACTGATGCTTACCCACATCAAATTACAAGAGATGTTGTAACAGCCAGATAAACAATGAAGCCATCGTTGCCCAGACATTAGTCAAGAGCTGTTCCTTCCAATACGATGTAATTTCATGAAAATCCACTTTGCGTCCAAACTGAATGGATTTACCCTCAAGTACTAACTTCACAAATTTATAGCATTTTTATATGGACAATGTTACAAGTCAACTCCCAGTTTTATTGGCAATAATCAGAAAAAACTCCATTTATGGCCAGGATTGCTTTTGAAGTGGTGCCCTTTATCGTGTAGCAGTCTGAAATCCCTCTGCGGTGGTTCAATCTATCAATGACAGTGCCTTTGTAAACACTGCAATTTTCCATAAACCAGCTCACACAAACATTTGTACGCCAGTTGGGTTTAAGTGCTCTGTTAGTTACGCCATTCTGACACTTTTGTGTTAAAGGAATAGTTCACCAAAAAAATGAAAATTCGGTCATTCGCTCATCCTCAAGTTTTTACAAACCTGTATTCATTTATTTGTTCTGCTGAACACAGGGAGATATTTTAAGTTATGTTTGTAACCAAACAGATCTGGGGCACCATTCACTTCCATAGTATTTTTTTTCTACTATAGAAGTAAATGGTGATCCTACCTACAGCTTGATTACAAATATATTTTATTTTTTTAGTATTAAGAAGACATTTACACAGGGTTAAAGCAACTTTTTGTGTGAACTATCCTATTTATGATTTTAAGTTCAAACAACAACTTAAAGGTGCAGTGTGTATTTTTTTTAAAAGGATCTCTTGACGGAAATACAAAATAATACAAAACTATATTATCAGGGGTGTATAAAGACCTTTTTATAATGAACCGTTATGTTTTATTACTTTAGGGTAAAACCTTTTATTACCAAGGGTCCCCTTACGTGGAAGTTGCCATTTTGTGCCGTCATGTTTCTACAGAAACCCTTAACGTACAAAATTTTTTCCTAAGTTGTCTCTGTCAATGACATGTTTTTCCAGTGGTGGCTATAGTAGCTTCTCTATGTGTTTCAAAAGCGAGGGGTGAGCAGTGGACTGAGCCGCTGGCTGCAATTTGTAACCTCACCACTAGATGCCGCAAAAATTTACACACTGCTCCTTTAATAATGCAAGTCAATTCAACTTACTTTTTAACCCGTTAACTGGCGCTGTCCCGATACTTCAATATTTTTCATGTAAAATTATTTAAATATATCACGACAAACTATATATTGTTGGAAAGGACTAAGAATGTAGTTTTCACATTTCAAAACCTTTTAGAATTAATAATAGTAACTGTAATTTATTCATTTGTGACAAGAGTATGCAGCAAACATCAAAGCAAACCAACACAAACCTCAGTTTTTTTGATAATTTTATGTAATAATAATAAAAAATAATACTATATTGCATTTTTTATTTATTACAAATAAATGTACACTATGTACACTGCTATAAAGAAATTATATTTTCACCAACAGACACTTCTGTAAAAAAAAGTTAAAGTATCTTCTTTAAAACAAGACCAAAATTAGGCTTCTAGACCAAAAAGTTATATTAATTTGACTTCAACTTTTCACCACCACCCTACTCAAAAAGGGCTGCGCCAGTTAAAGGTTTAAAGTTTTGTCTTGTGATAAATAGACATAACTTAGAAAAACAAGTTGAAATTGTTTAACTCAATTTGTTATACATGTTTTGATATATCACTTATACAGTGCAGACTGAAGTTTACACATTCCCAAAGCTGGCGGGGCGAATTGTGTGAAAAGCATGTGATTAATTTTTTAATCCTTACTTTTAATTTAGTAAAGTGACATCTGGTGTCGATCATTACAATGCATCAACAAGAGATAACGTTAAATCTGTTTGTTTGCATTACAAAAGCCTTGAGTTCATTAAATCGTTGGCTAATGCTTGCAAAGATTCCTCTCATTATTGCATGCAATGAGAAAGTAATGTTCAGTTATTTATGGGCGTAAGTCAAGATGAGAAAAGGGACATTGTGTATCTATCAGGGTATTTCAATGCAATCCATTGCAGCTTTTTTTGTTTTAAATATGCCAAATCTAATTTTGTTAACCGTAGTAGAGTCAGACGAGAGATTCGGCATGCAGCTTTAATATTACCAAAATATTTTGGTGATGTGGGAATTAGACCTGCATGACTGCACATATCACATGATTTTGGATTTGATCCTCCCTGTGTGTGCATGTGTGTGTGTTTTAGCAGTCTAATGGCGTTCACTCGCTATAACCCCATCAGTTCAAGCCAAAAGCAAAAGAAAACCAGAGAGTGAAAACATTGATCATACATATTTATATACATACACATTTATACAAAGTCAGAACACTCATACCCGTGATCTTATCTTTACTCTTTTTTTTAATGGACTATCCATTTTTTTTCTAACAATTCTTTTATAACACACAAAGACAATAGGCACAAATGCAACATAAAAAATCCACTTTGAGACACAATGATATCCATGTTTATGAGAGTTCATAAGACCAGCAATGAGTTCTCAGAAACTGGCTATCAGGATATGATATGAAGATATCTCAGAGCTTACAATATCCTGTCTAAGATTTTCTAAAAACCGACTATGGCCTCAGGAACCGAAACAGTACGTTCATAAAGGTTGTTTTTTTTTTTTAAGTTTTGCACACACCCTTTGTTGGACTCCTTCATGAGCACAACCAACGTTTTTTTATACTACTATGATACTTTATGTCTATTTCTTATAGCAGCTGTTAATGAATTTGGTCCACTGACATAACGCCAGGTGTGACAAATAGACGATCACTATCTATACATGTTTACGTCATGCTCTTGAAGGTGTCCTATAAGTTTTCGGTAAAGGTTAAGGGTCATTCAGTAAAGTAGAACCGGACGGATAAATCTAGTAGAAATCCAATAGTCTTAATACTTAGTGCAGTTAAATTAGCATAACACTTTTTTTATTGTTGTACAACAGTTTGGCATTCAGTTATGTTTATATAGCACCACCCATTGATCAGTTTAACATTCTAAACCTGTGTATACTCAACCATGATGACATATCAAGAAACGAAATAAAAATGCATTCACGATTCAACGAACACTGCATATTTTCAACTCTGCAACAGTATTAAGACTAGAAACCGTTTGAGGCTCTTTTATGGTTTTGGATTGTTCAGATGAGATGCGAGGGGAGAGAAACAGTGAGGAGGGTTTGATCGTGACTGCCCCAATCCCAGAGATCCAAAGCAGGGTCCAAAAATCCAAACTTCAGCTCCCACTAAAAAAATACAAGTGTTAGCACCATAATGCACTAAAGTCTGTTCATTATTATCTCCAAAAAAATCAAGTCTTACCTGTGAATATGTGAATGTAATGTCTTTGTGGGTGAGGTCCTGGATAAGTTGGTGTGATAAGATGTAGGCTGAGATGATTCTGTAGGTACAAAGGGTGTGGCGTGGTTGTACGGGATAATCAGGTGGCCAGTGTAGAGCTCCTGTGCACTCCGGCTTTCCGCCCAGATCTTATCTACACACCATAGACACTATTATTAGCACAGAACTAAGGATTATTGGATGGTTTATTCTCATGCATATGCAAACGTTAGCTTATTGATGAGTTGATATATTTTTCACTGCAAGCACAACATCATTTCTATCAGCACGGTGCTTTTAAAAGACATGCAAACACATGCTTAAGGTGTAGAAACAAGACATTGACACTAATTGATATTAAAATCTAATAGGAACTGAGTCGAAACCATACAAATAGAAATTGAATCGAAGCGCCAAGTGTACCCAGCCCTATTTTTCAGTTTTATTTACTGATAGTATTAATGATCAGTCTTACACCCCCTTCAGACCGCCAGCGACTAGCATTAGCACAGCAACATGATCGCATTCATTTCAATGAAAGCTTGAGTGAAAGTGACTGATGGCGGGGTCCAGCGACGCGGCAAAGTTAAGAAAAGTTTAACTTAAATGCAAATGATGAGTGACTTTCGGGAGCGACTACCAATGAGAGCAAAGCAGTGGAGTTCACGTCATCCGTCTATCATCAGTTATGTAGCGTGCACACCAAAGATTTTAAACGCGGCTGAAAACGCCGAATGCCAGCTGTTTTTTTCAGCTGAGAGCTTTACTTGCTGTTATACTTCAGCTTTGTTTATCAGTCGTTGTAGGATGTGGCGGTTGGTTGTTGTGATATTTGTCCCGCCCCTCCTCCACTGTGATTAAACAGCCACGCGAGAACTGACATTGACGAGCTGAGCTCTTCACCCAAAGTTGAATATTTTTCAACTCTCAGCACGGAAAAACCGCTAAGCACCGACTGTCAGGGCGGAAAAAGCGCTAGATGCTAGCTTTTTTGAAAAACGCCGCACTTCCATTGGAAACAATTGAAAACATACTCCAGCCATGGGCGTAAAAGCTTTGGTGTCCACGCTAGAGGTCTACACGGAAGACCCGAGACCCGAAGACCCGGGACCCGTACGGGTTCGGGTCTATATTTTAAATGATCAGCCGGGTCCGGGTCGGGTCTTAATCTATTACTTCGGGTCCCGGGTCTGTTTAACATTGTGGGTAATACCTGAGGTCAATCGGACTCGGAGAACACACACTCACATTTAAATAAAATATTTCAAAATCAGCAACAAAAACTTTTTCGCATACATTTTTTCTATGACGCTAAAATTGAGTTAAAAAGTTTATATTTGGTTGCTCCAACCAGGCAGCTAACGCGCATGTGCTCTTGTTATGTTTCTCTGGCTACCAGTCAGGAGCTTCTGCAAGTGAGACGCAATGACTTTACCTTTGATAATTGGCTCTTTTATTTAGAAGGCGGGACTTATTCCGCCGTACCGCGCATTTTGCACTGACTTCTCTTATTTTTATAATAATATTATAAATTGACCGTCTTGCTGTTATATCTAAAGTTTTCGCGACTCAAAGAGCACAGAGATGATAGCAAAGAAGCAAAGCTAACGAAAGCAGCCATGGCACTGAACGAGCAATCGTTATTATAATCCAAATGGGCAAACATTATTAAGCAAGTTGACCCGATGTAAAACTGCGTTATTAATCACCATGACTGTAAAGTGAACTTTAAAATCTGGAATAAGCATTAAACATTTCAATCGTCAAGAGAGGAATAACATGGATGGAACTTTCTTGGAAATAAGGATTGTGCATCACACAGACAGGTAAGGAGGGAGAAGACTAACTTCTATGGGTAAGACAAAAAGTTTAATTTTCGCTACTTGTTTATTGACTTATAAATAACATTTAGCTAAGAATATTTGTCGGGTCTGTGTCTTCCCGGACGGGTTCGGGTACAGATTTTAAATAATAGACGGGTCTTCGTCGGATCCGGGTCCAGCTTTTAAATAATAGACGGGTCCGGGTCGGGTCCGGGTCCAGCTTTCAAAACAACAGACGGGTCCGGGTCGGTTCAGTGTAGCACATTTGCGGGTCTGATCGGGTTCGGGTAGGAATTTTTGGACCCGTGTAGACCTCTAGTGCACGCCCCCTTACTGAAGTGGACGGAACTTATTTGTTTATGACAACTAGATTTAGAAACGCCTGCTAACGACCTCATTGAAAGAGACGAGGGACACACAGAGAGAGTAAAGCTTTGTTTATAATCGCACTTTGCTCCACATCGCAAGCACGTTTCAACAAACGAACGAGGCGCTTATAGTTTATGTACTTGCTGTTGCACTGTTCTTTAAAACGATAGGGGGCGACTCCAGCAGTCGAGTCCAAAACCAACAAAAAGAAGAGGATAGAAGTTGTCGATCACTGGAACAACCCTGGTACTTGTAACATCAGAGCGTGATATATAAATATAAGAATATAAATAAAACAACAATTGCTTAAATACGTCTTTATTAAACATTATCGTTTCATTAACATTTTTACTAACAAACAATAAAAAAAATCTTGAATCGTATGTAAGAATTATTACAATTACATTTTTTAATGGCAAAGTTTCAGAGTGTCCGATAAATATTATATGCATTATATTTTCATGCATATATGCATGCAAAATCAATTAAAAAGCCAATCAAAACAGTTTTCCTCTGTGAAGCCTCTCACACTGCAGCTGAGGAGTGCCCATACATACAGTGATGCATCCGTCCACTTTTTATAGGCCAATTCACACTGATCCAACCGAGGGGCAATCTTCCGATCTCTCTGATGAAGCCAATACGGAAGTGACTTACACTGCAATTCATCGACTGGCCTCTAGAGGCTGGCTCCAAAACGAAGTTAATTCCCATAGAACTCAATGTTAAAATGCCCAACTTTACAGCAGAAAATAATGTTTACAGCATGGTCCAAAAAGTGTTTTTGGTCTGCATAGCTAAGTTTGCCCTTCATGAGAACTGCGAGGGAGGTGATTTTTATTGTAACTTCATCTGTTTAAATTATATTAAGCCTTAAAGTTCTGCATAATTAAGGGTGTGGCCGCTTGAGTGACAGGTGAACTGCCACAGCTGTCACTAGAGTTGAGCTAGACGGTCGTGGTTTAGTCAGTCACTCCTTATTCATGTTTGATGATTAATATTCATAATGCGGAGAAATGTTATTGAATGAGATCTCTGTGTGAGCAGATATATCCTCCTTTGTGTTCAATAGATAAAATAAATGTATACAGGTACCATTTTTCGGGTGAACTATCTATCCTTTTAAGTCTTTTGTAGTCTTTTAAGTCATTGTGTTAGCTTTCCTTGTTTCCATTGAAGTACGCAAGATGCTCTTTAAACACATTCTCAAGTCATGCTGGGATTACACAAATCATCAGGTTTCAAACAAACTCGAGTGCATGATGTCACAAAGAGGGGCCACAACAAATACAAAAAATTTTCATAAATTATTAATTTAATTTTGTACAGCTTTTTACTTTATTTTATGTGTGATTAATGACAAAATGTTTGTTTTTGCAAAACTGATGATTGATAAAATGCTTATCTGTTTAGCATTAACTTGTTTTTAAAATGAAAGGAATTTTGTTTGGATAAAACAGAGTTTAATCTAGTGAGGGGGCGTGGTAAAATTAACTATCTACAGGCAAATTCTTTTCAATAGCGTTAATGCACCATCTGGGATCATGTTTAACCACAAAGAGATACAAAGAAATAGCTTTAACAGAAAAAAAGGGGAAAAACAAGGGAAATGAGATTTGTCAGCTATTTCTTAGCAGTGCTACGACAAAAAAATAAATATTTATCAAATAGGTGGCTTATAAAATGTTACACTATTTATTTTGCACTTCTATGAAATAGCCAATCATCTCATACAGGCACAGCAAGACAAGGCGAGGTTTAATGTTACATGGAGAGGAACCGGGCAGCTGAGATTGGCTTTTACGTGTCCATCAAAGTAATGCTCACCCTTCTAAAACAAAATGGCTGCCAGTGAGGCTATGCCCAAATGCCCTCCTCATCATCCTATTGGTTAAGAGATGGCAGGGTTTTAGCCAAGTGCAGCATGGGAAAGAAGATCAGGTTAGTATGCGAATATTTTCAAGTAGAAGTGACCCGTAAGAGCAAACGCAGGATCAGCTTTATGCGTCTTTGTTAGTAAAACCTTATATTACATGCTTTATGGGAAACTGATCCTAGATCTGCACTTAGGGGCGATTTCTACAGTCATGAATAAGAATAAAATCCATAGGGTTGAGAAGTTATGATCAGTATGAAAGCAGTAAAAAATAAATGTGGAGGGTGTCTGCGTTGGAGATGAGGAAAGCTTAATTTAAAGTGGGATAAAGAAACTGTGACTGAAATGGATTTGGATCCACTTCCGATTCAGTTTCATGTGTGAATGCTTATTAAAAAGCAACTAAATGAAACTTACCACACCTCCAATTAGTCTTTTGGTGCCCAAAGGCTTGCGATTAAGATTAAGCTACTATGAATATGAGATAAGCAATATACAGCGACAATAAAATTATTTCATATTCAGCGATTGTGATAGTGATAAACACTGGATTTCTTTACAGGACCGGACAGTGACCTGATCAGGTGATTTAGGAGGCTTGTGATTGGTCTGGTCTGGTGGGGTTTTCAAGTAGCCGTCGTCATAATTATCCGCCATTAGCTTCATACGATTCTGTGTCTAGGAGAAAAGAGGCGGCACATGTGTGAGGAAAGAATGGTGGGGAGGATAAAGGGTAAAATCAGGTGAAAAAAAACAGTAGATAATGTGAGAAAACTTCAGAAAATCTCCAAATGAGATTATGAGACTTTAATCTGGATTTTACACTGCAAAAAATGATTTTCAAGAAAAAAATCTTAGTATTTTTGTCTTGTTTTCAGTAAAAACATCTCAAAATTCTTAAATTAAAGGACAAGTTCGGTATTTTAGACTTAAAGCCCTGTTTTCAGGTTGTTTATGGTAAAATAGAATGGTTTTGACTGAAATTTCGACATTTTCGGCTGCCCTGAGAATTTTCGGGTGTTTGTGTTTCAGCTCAGACCTCTACAATGGGTTTAATGGTGCACTGGAACAATCCTTCCTAAAATGCATTAAACTTTCGTTTACAAAGACGTGAAACTCACCGAGTGGTCAGGGGTGTTCACTGGTATGCTCACACAAAAATCGCTGCAAAAGATGCTTTCCAACAGCTGTTTTACCATTCGTTGTTAACTTGTGGACCTATTTTCCCAAACGCCTCACACCCGTACATTCTTCCGCTTAGAGCTTGAATAATAGACACTCCAGCCCAGGTGGTGGCGCTAATCCGCCTTTGCCAATTGCAAGAATAGAAACAAAGTTCCCGGCGCGGAGTAATACCGTACCTCACAGCACATCTAATACATGTCAATGGAGTTGGTAAAAACTACGATAAAACCTGTTGGAATGCGTCTTTTGGAGCGATTTTTGTGTGAGCATACCAGTGAACACCCCTGACCACTCGGTGAGTTTCACGTCTTTGTAAACGAAAGTTTAATGCATTTTAGGAAGGATTGTTCCAGTGCACCATTAAACCCATTGTAGAGGTCTGAGCTGAAACACAAACACGCGAAAATTCTCAGGGCAGCCGAAAATGTCGAAATTTCAGTCAAAACCATTCTATTTCACCATAAACAATCTGAAAACAGGGCTATAAGTCTAAAATACCGAACTTGTCCTTTAAGTTGCTTTTTCTTGATGAGCAAAATGACCCAACAGATTTAATTACCCAACTTGCTCATCAAGAAAAAGCATCTTAAGTCAAGAATATTTAGATATTTTTACTGAAAACAAGACAAAAATACTAATAATTTTTTTACATTTTTTGAAGTGCACAGACAGGGTCCCAATTAGACAAAACAATGAAGCTTCCAGTCAAAATAAATGTTGTTTTAAAGGAAAAGTTCACCTTAAAATGAAAATTCTGTTATTATTTAGTCATCCTCATGTTGTTTTAAACCGGTATGAATTTTTTTTTTCTGATGAACACAAATGAAGATATTTTGAGAAATGATGGTCAACACACAGCAGATAGTGTCCATTGACTTCCATAGTAGTAATAAAAAATATTATGAAATTCAATGGGTACAGTCAACTGTGTGCTTACCATCATTTATCAAAGTATTTTCTTCATCATTTATCACAATACTTCCAAAATATTTTTTCCCTACTATGGAAGTCAATTGTCACTATCTGCTGTGTGTTTACCATTATTTCTCCAAATATCTTCTTTTGTGTTCATCAGAAAAAAGAAATTCATACAGATTTAGAACAACATGAGGATGAGTAAATGATGACAGAATTTTCATTTTAAGGTGAACTATCCCTTTAAGATTTAAAGCAAACAAACAATTTTATCTTGAAAAGCCTATATATTAAACATACACATTCGGTGTATGATGCAGTTCATACCTGCTGTTTGAGTTGCTGCACTAACCGATCTTTCTCTCTTCGGAGCTGAGCCACTTCCTCTTGTGTTTTCTTTTTTTTAGACGAGGACAGCTCCAGCAGGGCTATGTTAGCATCCTTCTCGCTAATGGCAGCCAGCAGAGCCTCCTGTCTGTGAATGACAATTTGGAATGGAAGTCAAACCTCAATGTCAACACTTCACTTAAGTACTATGGAGAGCCGCTCTTCAAAACAATTTAGCTCACTGACAACGACCGGGTTCTTTGCTTTCACAAGCTCAACACATCTGAGAGAAATGTGAATTTTGTCAAAATAACGATGCATAATTGTTATGAAATGACAGGAAGAGCTTGTTTGTTCTCAGTTTTCTACAGATCTCTAATGGTGGAGGTGTGGAGACAGAAATAGCAAACAGAACGAATCATGTGCACCGATGAATCATCCTCTGGGTTTAATATGTGCACTGAAGAGACACAATGTGATAAACATGCAGTTTTAGGGTTTTACAGCCTACTTTTCTGTCGTGATGTTTATTGGTGACTCATGTTTTTTTCAACTTTGTGCACTTTAAACTAAGGGTGGGTTTTTATTAAAACTAGCATATTGGTATTTGTTAAAAAAAGGTCACATTATTGGTTTACAAACTTTAATTATGACTTCATTGTTTTTCACAAGGCTACTTTTCAAGTGCACCTTTATTTTGTTGTTTTACTATTCTCCAAATACCAAGAATTTCAGTATTAAAATATGAAAATCGTGAAAAAAATTAGCTATTTTTGAAGCTATGACATTCTAGACAAATAAAATTTTTTATCAATTTATCAAATTTTTAAATATTTAATTGTGTAACATTAGGACCTGATGGTACTTTTTTTTTCATTTTTAGATATACTAAAAACAGATTTTTTAAAAGGGATACACTACAAAAAAATGATTTTCAAGAAAAAAAATTCTACTTTCAGTAGAAATATCTAAACATTCTTAAATTGAGATGCCTTTTCTTGATGAGCAAAACGAAAATAAGTCTAGTTTTTAGACCAAAAATATCAAATTTAAGTGATTTAGTGTTTAAGAAAAATGTTCAAGATTTTTTTGCTTACCCCATTGGCAGATTTATTTTGGTTGTTTTATGCACAAAATCACTTCAATTTGATATTTTTGGTCTAAAAACTAGACTTATTTTCTTAGGTCATTTTGCTCATTAAGAAAAAAACATTTTAATGTAATTAAAATAATTTTAATGTAATTAAGATATTTTTACTGAAAACAAGACAAAAATACTAAGATTTTTTTCTTGAAAATCATTTTTTTGCAGTGTACTCTCCAAATACCAAGATTTTAAGTATTAAATTATGAATATTGGGAGAAAAAAATAATATTACATTTTTAAAGCTATGCCATTCTAGACAAATACAAATATTTATTGTTTGCACTGTTACTGAATGTGAACAAATTATTTTTACCCACACTTTATGTCACTACCTGTAACTTTAGGACCTGATCGTACTTTTATTTTTCATTTTTAGACATTGATACTAAAAACAGATTTTTTTAAGGGATAGTTCACCAAAAAATGAAAATTATGTCATCATCACCCTGAAGTTGTTTCAAACTTGTATAAATTACTTTGTTCTGCTGAACATAAATGAAGATATAGATGTTTTGCAGATCAGGGACACCATTGACTTCCATTGTAGGAAAAAGTTATAATATAGAAGTGAATGGTGCCCCTTATCTGTTTGGTTACAAACATTCCTCAAAATATCTTCCTTTATGTTCAGTTCAGTGCAAAAAATGATTTTCAAGAAATAAAATTCTTGCTTTTTCTTGATGCGCAAAACGACCAAAGAAAATAAGTCTAGTTTTAAGACAAAAAATATAAAATGTAAGTGATTTTGTGCATAAAACAAGCAAAAAAAATCTGCCAATGGGGTAAGCAAAGAATATTTTTTCTTAAACACTTAATTCAAGAAAAATTTGCTTACTCCATTGTTAGATTTTTTTGCTTGTTTTATGCACAAAATCACTGAAATATGATATTTTTGGTCTAAAAACTAGACTTATTTTCTTGGGTCATTTTGCTCATCAAGAAAAAGCATCTTCATTTAAGAATTTGTAGATATTTTTACTGAAAACAAGACCAAAATACAAAGACATTTTTTCTTAGTAGAACACTACAAAAAAATCTTACTTAGTATTTTTGGCTTGTTTTCAGTAGAAATATCAAAAAATTCTTAAATCAATATGCTTTTTCTTGATGAGCAAAATAACCTAAGAAAATAAGTCTACTTTTAAGACAAAAAATATAAAATGTAAGTGATTTTGTGCATAAAACAAGCAAAAAAAATCTGCCAATGGTGTAAGGAAAAAATCTTGAAAATTTTTCTTAAACACTAAATTCAAGCTAAATTTTCTCACCCCTTCTTCTTTTAAGCACAAATTCACTTAATTTGTATATTTTTTGTCTAAAAACTAGACTTATTTATCTTATGTCAATTTGCTCTCAAGAAAAAGCATCTTGATTTAAGAATTTTTAGATATTTCTACTGAAAATAAGCCAATATACTAAGAAAGTCTTTTTTTGCAGTAAATAAAATAATATACAAGGTTGGAACAACTTGAAGGTGAATAAATGATTACAGAATTTTCATTTTTTTGGTGAACTATCCCTTTAAGGGACCATGGTTGAAGAAACACTCTAATGACAGAAAGTTTAATCCGTTAAATGTGATCTGGAAAAGCGATTCATTTAAATCTTAAATTTGTTTGTATTACACTAGTTTATGATCAAACACATGGCCGTTGTGTCTGCTGTTCAGTTGGCAGTATGAAGGGTTTGGTTTATGTTGCAATCTGCTTTAAATCTTTACAATCTGCTCTTTATTGCCATTTCTACATTTTAAATTAAACATGTTTACACTTGACTTAATGTCAGTTACACTTCAGATCCCAAGATGGGATGGAGTATATTGTTGTCGGTCTTTGCGGAAGATGTGTCATGTTTTTAAATTCTTG
The DNA here is from genome assembly GCF_030506205.2 of Paramisgurnus dabryanus. NCBI lineage: Eukaryota > Metazoa > Chordata > Actinopteri > Cypriniformes > Cobitidae > Paramisgurnus > Paramisgurnus dabryanus. The sequence goes on from NC_133359.1 coordinate 10,845,123, forward strand.
CGTTACAACATCATAATATTTATTGCAAACCATTACCACAGTTGAAAAACAATGAAGTGATCAAGAAAATCTCTCTCATCGGCCAAGACCAATCACATGGCCAAACTATTCCACCCACGGTTAACATCACTGGTTCGAATTCCTGCTGTGATTTTGATGCTTTTCATAATATTTACTTGATAAGGTATAATAGTGCATTACAGTAACTCACTTCATCTCTAGCACTTCTTCCAGGTGTCTCCTCCTCTCGGCCCTCAATGTGGTCAGATGAGCTTCTTTCTCTGCCAGAGACTGTTGGGTGGATGACATCTTAGCCTTCATGGACTCAAGTTCCAGCTTCACTTTCTCCATCGCTCCGAGCAGCTCCTCCATCTTTTTAGGAAAACGGGTGAGAGGGAACCTTCAGCCATTGATGTTCATTGCATCACAATGAATCATGATGAAGTCCTAAATGTTTTGATGTGAAGTATGCAAACCTCTCCTGACAAATCTAACTGGTTTAGTAAATGGTATCTTTCCCGGCCATTGACGAGTTATCTCGTTAATTAAGGGAAACATTTGCATGAAAAAAACGTGTTCCTGATGAGTTTTTATGTTAATCTGTACTACCGCAATTATCCACTAGATTGCGCACTTACCCAATTTATAAAACACTGAAGCAAAAAATTATTTACTAATTTTAAACTCTGTGTATGTTTTGATAATTGTTCTGAATCTGATCTCAAACAAATTACTTCACAAAAATGCAATTATTTCAGCTTTTTGCTAATTTTTTTTTTATAAAAAAAACCCATATTTAAGAGTTTATAAGCAGAGAAAAAAAATGATTTTCAAGAAAAAAATTCTTAGTATTTTGTCAATGGGGTTAGCACAAAAATCTTGAAAATTTTTCCTAAACACAAAATTCAAGAAAAATTTGTTTACCCCATTGGCAGATTTTTTTGCTTGTTTTATGCACAAAATCACTTAAATTTGATATTTTTGGTCTAAAAACTACACTGTAAAAAATGCTGTAATTATGCAGCTGGTTGCCAGTAACTTACTGTAGAAGATAAAGACTAAAAATGTTTCATGTTAATTTAACTTTGAACAAACTGTTGCCAGTAAATAACATAAATGTTAAAATCTACAGTAAGTTACTGGCAGCTAGTTGCCAGTAATAGCCAGTAATACTGTAATTTCTACAGACATTTTTTACAGTGTAGACTTATTTTTTTTGGGTCGTTTGCTCATCATTTTAATATAAATTTTTTTAAAGATATTTTTAATGAAAACTAGACAAAAATACTAAGATTTTTTTCTTGAAAATCATTTTTGCAGTGTATAGATAGGATGAAAGTTTTTTTGTTTGTTTGTTTGTTTATTTATTGTTTGTTTGAAAGCAGAGGGTCTATTCTTTCATTTGATATATTTGTATGTTTATATATTTTTATACAGGCATTTTGTGAAACTTTTGTGAAAATCACAAAAAAATGCTGTTAGGCTACATTTAAAAAAAAGGCTGGTGTGGCATGATTTAATCTATTCTTCAGCTGGTCCAAACTGGTCTAGATGGTTGATTAACAAGACAACCAGCTAGTTGGGCTTAGGCTGATCTCTGATCTCATGCTGGTTTAGACCACCAGAAAAACCAACCATAAGCTTCTATAATCTGTTTTCCCCAGTAGACACATGAATGCATATTTCAATTCTCAATATAAATGTTTATATTAATATCAGTTTAATATTTCATGAGTCAATAGTCTTGTAAGTTGTAGCATTGACCTGTTTCTCCTGGTGGTTTCTCGCTGCTTCCTCTTGTGCCAGCACCAGCTCTCTCTCCGCAGTGATTTGAACGCTTTCTCTCAGTGCCTCCTCCAGCTCCTCAATGCGCTCCACCTTCTGCCGCAAGG